>NC_050184.1:13182285-13484785 GCF_008315115.2 Sander lucioperca
CTTCAGCCATTGATATCTAAATACATGTGGACGTTATAGACATGCTAGCCATTTAGATGTGACAATAAGTAGGAACATCAATGTTCTTATCAATCTTTTTGGAGTCAATGTAGACATTTTTTGAAGACTAGAATATCTCAAAGCAAAACAAAAAAAAGTGAAAGGCACAGTTTTTATTTTGCTTATTTATTCCACAGTTAAGAGTGGAAGAGGCAAATGAAATTAGTACTGCAAATCCCTTGTTCTCCGTACATACAGTATGGATAATGATATATGTATCTACTTGCAGTAGCGCTGATATATACAACCTACACTGTTAACGGAATACTTTTCCAAATGAAAACAAAATTTAAGAAAAGAGAAATGGCATACTTAAGGTTGATAGGTTATGAACCCAGCTGAGGTGACATTATCTCATTGTGGTGATATTTCAGTGTCGGACAAGCACCAGTTCAAGAACGAGCAGGTGTTGTACCGATTCCGCTACGACGATGGTACCTACAAGGCCCGCAGTGAGATGGAGGACATCATGTCTAAGGTAACTATAATTCTGCATCAGGATATCATCATTGGTGTTTGATAGGTAATGTAAAAACCAAAGTTGAGGAAAAAGGAATAGCCCTTTTTACAAGGACAATAGGCATTATTAAATTGTTAATATGCATCAGATTTACATTCAGTAAATTAGAAGGAAATAGAGATAAGTGGCTGCACAAGCTGCGTTTGAAAATTGCATATAAGCGTCTCATTATTAAGTCTTATAAATCATTGTACAAATGAATTGATTGTAGAATGATTCAAAAATCTAACGAGTGCACCTTTGCTAAAATTTGCCAAATTCTGTATCGTCTGTATCCAAAGTGTCTAAAGAATTGTATGATTGTTTACATTTGTTCAACATATCAGCAGTTTATGCAAATGTTCATACTCTAGAGGCACTAATCCCATTCCCATAGAAAACTCAGTCAGAATCTAAATTAAAAAAACCCCGGACATAACGATTGGTTATGTTGGCCTACCTGTGTCTCAGATCCCATTCAGAGACTATGATTTTGAAACTTCTATCTTAAAACGATAGCCTTGGGGTAACTCTTTTCACATTCAACAGTTAATTATCTTGGCCATGCTTGTACTTGCTTACCCAAGGTGTGTATGTTATATGACTCAGCGCCTCCATTTTTCTTCCCTTTTTAGGGCGTCCGGCTGTACTGCCGCCTTCACAGCCTCCACACGCCTGTCATCAAGTAAGTACCTGCCCTTCTCTCCTCTCTCCTCCTCTCCCGCTTTCCTTCCATATGCTAATGTTCCCGCTCTCCAGGTGCATGAATGCATATTCATGAAGGGTTCGCATTCGGCCCACCTCACCCCTTTCTGTAATGACTGAACTAACAGTAGCACTGCCAGGAATGAGAGCCCTCAAACCTCCCTTTCCTCTCCAACTTGGACTACCAGCCAGGCTCGAGCTGCTGTAGGTTCATGTGTACAAGATTCAGTTAAGGTGGAGGATGCCAGGTTTCATGACTGGAGGTTTATATGGGGTACCTGTTAAAGGATTAAGGAGAGCTACATGTTATGAGCATTTGTCTCTTATCTTTACAGTGTTATGGGTTTGCTGAATGTATGTTAGTAACTATATATACTTACATGAGTTAAGTGACAGTCCAAATGTTTCAACCCTGATAAATCACTTTTTATTTCTCCTTCATGCTCTCTCTCTCTCTCTCTCTCTCTCTCTCTCTCTCTCTCTCTCTCTCTCTCTCAAACCTTTTTACTTGCAATACATACGCAGTACACATACTATAGAAATATAAACTTTACCGTATACAGTATATACACACACATATACAAACTCCATCCCCAGAATGTTATACACCCCATATGTTGATAAACAAATGCAGTTGTCCATTAGTCCTTAATTGTTAATTGCCTTTATTATAATTCAGTAATAAGTCTTGTAAATATTGGCCCAAGACCTAAAACTATGTCTTAAATTAGACTTAACTTAAAAGAAATTGAAATTGTAACACTGAAACTGAAATCGGTACTGGGAAGTGGAAAAATGGTCTCACTTTACCAAAATGTTTTTCTTCTGAAGGTCTAAGAGTCAGAATAGATGTACAAATGTAAATAGAAGCACAGGAAACACATATCGTCTCCCTCTGACACCCCCTCAAACACACACGCACACACACACACACACACACACACACACACACACACACACACACACACACACACACACACACACACACACACACATTCTCTATCTGGCACAGCCCCTCCCTTCATACTCTTCCTCCATTACCCCTCTATCTCTCCCTACATCACTCACCCGCTGGTTGAAATGCCCGGGGCTGCCATCGGTGCAAACAAAGAGCTTTTGGTCCGGGGACCAATCCTATTAACATACAAAGGCAATCCCTCTGCTTGCCAGCAGGATATTATGTAATATAGCCTTGCTTTTTTAATCTATCACTAAATTGGCATTGTAAGTAGCAACCATTAATTGTAACGTTTGAGTGATGGATGTATTGCATTTTATAAATCATAAATAATTATAAACAGTGCCTCTGTTTTATTTAACTCTGTTGAGTGACAAAGCACCCGCCGGTTTCATAACAATAAAATGCACTTGACATAATTTATGATAAAAGAGATATAAACCTAATGAAATCAATCTTGGAAATGTCACATATGTCTTATGCTGTAGAGGATAATGCCCTACCTAATACAGAAAATCATTGATCAGTAAATGATGTCTAGAAGCAGCTCACTTTTCATGTTGTTTCAAGGCATTATCTGCAGTATCAGTCAGCACACTTCTTGTCCACAGATTTTGATTTGGCTTTCATTATGAATGTGGCAGTTTGCAATATGGGTGCAGACACACCCTATGTCTTACTCACAACATTGAGATGTTAAAGCAACTATAGCGTTCATTTGATAGGCTCTGATACACCCGTCGAGTCACACAACCAACCACACTTCCTCTGTAGCGTTTCCTGTTTCATATGGTTAAATGTTGAGCAGATTGGTCCACACTGGTTGTTCATGTAATCTCACAAAAAAAGCTCAAAGAATCAAATAATAAAATTATTAAGTCTGACAGGATTTAGAAAACTATACAACGACTGTCTGGAACACGTGTAGCACATGTAGTACTATACATGCAAATATATAATTCTCATGATATGGATGTTGTCATGGCAATAATAGAAATTTATATATTTTTTACTTTCTCTGACTCTAAAGAGACAATGTTGTCTTTTGTCTGTTACTCAAGAAATGCAACACAACAGACACTGTTCGCTGTTGATGCTGTTAACCACAGAGAGGTTTTGTTATCTGTTAAACACATGTTATATGTAAAGCCACAGACTGTGAACTGTGTTTATCTTTCATGCCACCTGTGTTGTACTTTTAAAATACATTTTGTGAATACTTTTTTTGCTTCTTTAGGGACAGAGACCACCATCTGAAAACCTTTAAATCTGTGGTGCCTGCCAGCAAACTGGTTGACTGGCTACTTTTGCAGGTAAAATCATTGTCTTATTAGACTTTCATTTAATCCAAACACATATAATACTAAACAAGGCGCCAAGGTTGTATAAAATGATAATAACTGTCATTACTGTCTTTTTTTGTGTCATTGTACAGTTTGATTATAGACTTGAATTGAATTGTATTTCGATCAATGATCGTGAAGAGCACAACCAAGGACATGGATAATCAGTCTCCAATCTCTCATTGTCTTTGTTTTACACATATTTATGAACGCTTACTGGCTCACAAATCACCATCTTTACTGCAACAAACACATAGATAACTCAGGTCAGCGGTGCTGCAGCCTGCTGTGTATGAGAAGGTGTAAACAGGCATTGTAACTGACCGACAGTGTGCGTCATTGATTTGGTTTCCCAGGGAGACTGCTCAACCCGAGAGGACGCTGTGACGCTGGGCGTGGGGCTCTGCAACAATGGCTTCATGCACCACGGTCAGTTAAATTCTCTGTCACACACACACACACATGCATGAAGGACAGGTAAAGACACCTCAAATTGACTAGGATTTTGACTTCAATTCACTTAGATCATCTATTCTGCATAAGATAAAATGAGCTCAATGACACATGCATGGTGTGGAGATGTCTCTAATTATTTACATTGCTCTCTTTTGCAACAGCCCATTCACATTGTTGTTGTGTGACTTGATCATTCCCTCATCGTGCATTTGCCCATATTTGCCCCCCTACACCAGTCAGTCCTTCCCTCTGCCCGTAAC
Source organism: Sander lucioperca (assembly GCF_008315115.2). Taxonomy (NCBI): domain Eukaryota; kingdom Metazoa; phylum Chordata; class Actinopteri; order Perciformes; family Percidae; genus Sander; species Sander lucioperca. Next base: position 13,186,567 of record NC_050184.1, read on the forward strand.
ATGTAATATGTAATATTAGCCTCTCCTCTATCATGCTGTCATAGGTTGAAAAAAGGGCATGGTAAATTTGCATACCTGGTCTAGCCAAGTATTGGTAACCTCACTGACCACATTGTAGTGGAGCGGCTTTGGTTCTATCCCAGTATGTTGAACGTAAACAGAATTAGCAGCGTACCCTAACCAGAGCTGTTTGGCTTAGCTATGTGGCTGTCTGGGTCAGTCCACTGAACCATGACCACTGCTTAAGGCCTAAAATTGAATCCCTCATCTTCATTGGCCAAGTGTATGATGTATACTTAGTGCTGGAATGCTGAAGAAGTAACAGTCCTCCTAGTAGTGAATTACATTAATAGGTTACACTAGCAGACATGTACCATTTCACAAGCTGCTTATTGTGCAACACTTAGTACAAGTGATACATTAGAATGTATACAATACCAAGGCTTAAATGTACACATGATTTAAAGCATACACATTTCTTCTCAAGCATCTGTATTTCACTCTCATTTAAACACAAACATAGCCGCTCCCAGGCAGTCATATAGTGGCTTTCCCTTTACTTTTAGCTTGCCTGATTGGCACTCACAAATATATCTGCCTCCCTCTACCATCTGTTGGAAGGTGTCACTTGTTCTCTACCTCTCCTCTGCCTTTCTTCAGGGTCACAACCTCTCTTCTCAGCCTGTCTGCACTCCTCACCTCTCCTTAAGTCACTTGTTTTAGTCCTTTAGTCAGCACATCTGCTGCTTTTCACCTGGTACCTTTTGAACTCTTCTTCTTTTTCCATTTTTTTTCTGTCCTTGTCTTTCAAGTCTTTTTATGTCTGTCTGGTTGTACTTGATATGAGGTTATGAGGCTCCTTACTAGTGGGAGGAGCACTGATAACAGATAACAGTTAATTTGCCTTTCATCTGTCCTTACCTGCTTACATCATTCATCTACACTCCTGTCGTGAACACCTGTTGCATTTTGCCCTTCAGGCAACTTAACATATAGGGCACATTTTCCATGTATCCTCCATTAGTCCTGTTATACGGCAGGGTTGAATGGCTCCTACGCCAAAATATCATTAATTAATCATTTGGCAATATTAACTATAGAATGCCAATAATGGAAGTAACAGTGAGTAATGTTTTTTAACCACAGATTTTCCTTCCACCACAATATTCTGAAATGTAAATCAATACTGAACCAGTGAAAATGAATGATCTTTGCAGTGCATCATATTTTATGTCATGCCTATATAGTTTAATTATATAATTAAAAACAAAGTGTAAATTTACCGACTCTTTGATATTGTCAGCTGTTATTAGCATTTAAATGATGATTTAGCATGTGTGTGTGCAACTGTGTGTGTGTTACTAGGGTATGACCGTTTCCGGAGTAGCACTCCCTCCAGGTGGTGTTAAGTTATTATATGACTTCAGCCTCCGTGACTCAGAGGAAATTACTCACGTTCAGGCTTCGTTTGAGTTGGCATAAGGCCAGTGTGAGTGGGTGTGGCTGGCGTGTGTGTGTGTGTGTGTAATCAGTTTGTGAAGGCTTTTGTTCACCTGAGGGTGCCAGATGCTCGCCAAATCTCTGAACAGCTGGGTACCTTTGGTTCTTTGTGTTGACTGTTCAAGCCCCATTTTACAGTGGCCTTACAGATTCATACACCTATGATAAGACGCTTTGGGGCCAAATGTAAAAAATGCCAATTCTTATGTGACAAAACAAAATGGATATTTTACACAATCTGCCTCCAACATCATGGCTTTAGTCCAAATGCGAGCAGGACGCTGTCATTTTAGTGACATATACTTTTATCTAACACATCAGGATAAACAATACCCACAACCCTTCCCGAGTACCACCAAATACAGATATATTTGTGTATCTGCACCTGTTGCAGTATCCGGTGTTGACACAAATGAAAACTGACAGGAGAATTATTGTGGAAGAGCATTATGTTTACCACTTCAATTCAGTGTTTCACAGAAAGTAACAAAATCTGTTAAAATGATAAAAAAGAGAATCTTTCATTCAAGAAAAACATACTGTAACCAAGGGCCTTATTTCAGTGGCTTAGCTTTTTATCAAACAGTTAATTACACATTAAAACAAATCTACAGTAGGGTTAATGTAGTGTGTTTTGGTTCAAGCTCAAAAACTGCTGTGACTGAAGAAGCATCCGTAACGTGGTCCTCACCTGTTAGACCCCGTGTGTTGGAGTGAAGCTCTGCCCACAATGGGATTTCAAAACCCATTTAGACACACGGCTGTGTGTGTTTCTTGTGTCCTCTGGAGAATCCTTCCTAGCCCTAGTCTGAGCTGGCTGCGTCCCAGATGTGGTTTGGCTCCAGATGTTCCTACTTGCATCATGAGCTAATTAGCTAATTAACTGTTAGCTTGTTTGTGTGAAGATGTACACACATTAAGTGGCAACTTCTTGGGCAAACATTCATATCTCCACAGGTCTTTGAAGTTGCAAAGACACTTAACATTTACAAGGTCACTTTTGCAAGTGAAGGCCAATTTTGCAACAAGACCATCAATTTAGCCAGTATGAGCGCAAATAAAGTTTGGATTATTAATGGACAAGCAACATTGGATGTTTTTTTTTGGCCTTTCATTAGCACCACTTTCAGCAACTTTTAACTGAGATGTACCCTATTGCTATTTGAGTCATTATTTCTTTCTGATTACATGGTGTGTGTGTGTTTTTCCCCTCAGTCCTGGAGAAGAGTGAGTTCAAAGATGAGTCCCAGTTCTTCCGTTTCTATGCGGACGAGGAAATTGAGGGAACCAGCACCAAGAGCAAGCAGCTCCAGCGCAATGACTTCAAACTCATCGAAAACATCTTGGCAAAGTCCCTGGTGGTAGGCTGGAACACACAGGCACATAAAAACCACAAAATCCATACATTCTTACTAGAAGGTGTAACGCTTCACAAAATTCACGGTTCGGTTCGATACGATTCATCATATCATAAATCATAAAGTATGATCTTTTTTACTTTGAACAATGACAGAGCTATACTTAATCCATCTTCTGGGTTGTCTTCTTAGCAGCATATAAAACAAAAACAGCTCCTTATAAAAGAAATATACACGTTACAGTCAGGTAGCTTTGTGTAGCACTTGACGTCCAGCCGTCTGCTGTCAGAGAAACAGCTGGTGTTTCGGACAATTGGTTCTCTATTTGGGCTTTTGTTTTTTAGTACAAGGCAGGAATTACGGTCTGGCTGAAATGGGCTCGTAAAGGAATAAAGTAACAGGGCTCAGTTACTTTAACCATGTTCGTAAAACCTGCTTTTTCCACTACAGAGTAGTAGGGGTGGGAATCACCAGAGGCCTCGCGATACGATATCATTGTAATACTTATGTCACAATACGATATTATTGTGATTGTTATTGTGAATATTCTGCGATATATTGCAATTTATTACCTTTTTTCCAACTTCAACTTTTTCCCAATTTCAAATGATGTCCCCCAAAAGTAAACTTTGTCAACATGTTTCATCTAAAAAGTTACATTTCTGTTTGTTCATCTCACTTCACTGCACAATGGGATTGTCAAGCAGACAGACTGACCAACACATATATAATAAAAGATTGATACTTGGCGTCTGTGTATCGATACAGTATTGCCTCGGAAAATATCGCAAATATAGGGGTGCACGATTCAGAAAATGTCACGATTCGATATCGGTTTTTAGTCGCATTAACGTTAATAGCCATATTGCAACGAACTAGTTCAGCGTAGCATGCCTGACTGGAGCGGAGTGTTTTTCTTTGGGAGTGGGAGGGGCAGACAGCACATTGCCTGTTACGTCGTTTGGGCTGCCTTGTTGAGTGCAGCGGCACTGAGAACATTATATTTCACACAATTTAAGCAATCTAAAAGCAATCTAAGCTTTTCTAAGTGAAATAGGATTAGTCCAACGAATCGTTCAGTTTGTAATGCACCTAATTGAAATCCTCGTACCGAACGGTTCAATACGAATACGTGTATCGTTACACCCCTAACTGTTACACAGAAGCCTATTGTCACGTTCCGTCCAAAATGCCAGGCTCACATTTTCATTTAGTTTCTTTTTGTAGAGAAAAAATGATAATAATTATAATAATGTTGAAGTGTTTCACTGAAGCAAGCACACTAAATACTGCACAAAGATCTTTTAATTCACTACTTGTGATACCAGCAGTATCCACTCTAGAGAGTGTTACCAAAGAAAAACCCTTATCTAGGATGGGAGACAATGGATCAATGGAAATGGATTCAAAAACAAAGAGAGCAAATCTGTGAAATCTATCCACATTTATCTGGATATGTGTCACTCTTTCATGCAAATATATGCATACACGAAGATATTGTATGTGTGTGTTGCTAAGACAGTGACGATATAACAGAACCATATTGTACTGTATAGCTAATTGAACTGACATACTAGCGTGTGTGTGTGTGTGTGTGTGTGTGTGTGTGTGTGTGTGTTTCTGATCTCCACAGCTAGATTTAATTAACATCATACACGCAGAACCCTCCCCACCTGCCATTGTCCCCACGGGAGCGGGGACTGCTTTGATGACAATACACACTTTTGAATTTGCTCTATTCAGTTTGCATCTTAATGAGTCTTGTCTTTTGGAAATCAGCTGTACTGCCTGGGATGAAGTCCCTTTTGTGTTGCTGCTGAGACAAGAGATTGCCATGAGAGGTGACTGCAGTTGATTGTTGCAGTTAGACAAAGTGTACACTGAAGATTTTATTTTAGTGCACAGACGTGAAACTAGGGAGTGCTAGTTAGCTCAGTTTGGATTTGTCCCCTCTTTACCGATTGTTCTATTAAAATGGCTTGCTAGATAGGACCTTTCCAACCTGACTCCACCAGATGGATTTCCTCGGCATATCCATCTGGGAACTTTCCATTGGAGAAGTTTTGGGAAGGGGCGAAAATACTGGTTAGCTGATTGGATAAACCATCTGTCTATCACCACCTATGTTGGTGATAGACGGGCCAAATCAACCAATCAGATCAACGATATATCAAACTCTTGCCGAAACCAGTCGGGAGAAGAGCAAAAACATATTTTCCTCTGAGAAAAGTCTCCAGTGCCGTTTTTTGCTCTTCTTTCAATGAAGGAATACTTTCTAATTCGGATAAAACTTGCGCGATAGCTGTGCTCATCTCATCCGTGGAAGCCGCAATGATGTTTAGACTGAACAGTCGCTTCTCGTTGCGTCACACCTAAACCCGCCTCAAAACCAACGCTGATTGGTCAGTCGTTTGGCGAACGGCTCCAAATATTCTCTATCTCAAGCTCGCGAGATCAGGACGGTCTCACGAGGCTAGGACCTTTCATGCCATTCCAGTCTTTTTACTAACGGGCTGCTTTGTTCCCTTATTTAATAACGCAGAGTCTGAAAAATAGTTTTGTGGACAGTGGTTTCCAGAGGCTGAAACTGAAAGTGTTTAGTTAAGTCTATTCTCTTTGGGGAAACCTAGAAGCATCACTAGCATCCTTTTTCATATCAGAGTGGGAAGTGGGCACGCTATCTGGCCTTCCACAAGAAGTGGAAAAGGGTTTTTTCTTTGATTAGCAGAACTAATCCTCCCTTGTGGTTATTATTGAAGTGAAGTGCAAGAACTCTTTATTTACCTCAGCCATCTCCTCTGATGTAACATGCAGAGATCCCCATCTTATCAGGGCCATGCAGCAGGAAGATGGCCTACCTAATGGAAGCTGGCTAATGTGTTTGGTGATGACAGCGTTTAACTAAGCCTCACCCCACTGGGGAATAGAATATGAGAGGCTGAGAACCATAGAAATAAAATCCAAAATCCTCAGAAGCAAGACACCGGACACACATTGTAAATCACAGATTGCAAAAGTTTGTATATACCGGAACCCCGAAAAAGTGCCATATATCACATTTTTAATACGAAGCATCAAACTTCCAGCAAACACAAACAAATTACCTTTTACAGCAATGACATACAGTTGACTTCTGATTAAGAGTCAGATGTACGATATGTACAAAAGACAACATCTGGGTGTGCAAAAATGAATATATACTGTATTGTATTTTGTTATTTTGCTACTTGCTCACTTGTGATGCTAAACCAGTGAAGTCACCCGTGTAAATGTGGGAGTAATTAGGTGATTTTCTTTGTGCGTGCTAGATTCACCCTGAGGAAGAAGACTACGGCTTTGAGATTGAGGAGAAAAACAAGAGCATTGTGGTGAAATCTGTCACCAGGGGCTCACATGCTGAGGTAATGGCCAACCCATACACACACATACACAATAACACACACTGTATCTCCTTCCCGCCCCAGGGCATTAGTTCCGGTAGGTAATGGCTGTCTACTGTTTTGACGGCTGCTGTCCGTGTGCCTCTGTTTCGCTTTGGAAGGACTTCGTTCTGATTGGCTGTAAAGCCATTAGACATCACCGGCCCAAAAAAAACACCCACACACACCATTTTATTCATCCAGAGGGATTTTAAAATGCAGATAATGTTGTGATAAAACATTTAAAACATGCATGGCTATTGACTTTCATTTTATTAAAGCATGTTGTAGTATTACTGTTATGTTCAGGAGCAGCCTGTAATTTGTCATATCCGTGTCTACTCTGTCAGCAGTGACAGACTTATTGTTTTTCAACCTGACACATACCTTAATGCCAGCTCAAATGAAAGACTATTTTCCTTACTTTTCCTGTGATTTCACCTTTGCTTTGTGACAGCCAACTCTTGTTGGACATGTGACAGGTGACTTATGGCAAATCTGATCAGCAACCAAACCTGCGTACTGTTACACAATCTTTCCAGCATCTTCCAACTTGAAAACAACTTGAATGATGATGCCCTGGTTGTTTGTGGAATCTTTTTTTCCCCACAGGTCCAGAGATGGGAAAACCCTTTCTTTGCTCCCGACCAAAATTACATTTTACCATATTTCTCTATTATATTATATTTCTCTCTCCCTGTGGTTCAATTTTCCTCCAAAATAACCTTCTGTTATTTTACTCATTTCCCACATTGCTCTCCCCTAAGTCATTTAAACAATCTTAAACCCATAAACCCTTACTCTTCTGCTCCCTCTTACACCCTTTCTCCATTTCTCTCGTTATTCATCCCCCATGTCCCTCATTCATTCCCCACAATAACAGGATTGCTAGTTGAGACACAGCCCGTGTGCCAGCACTGTGAATGAGGCTCAGCTGATTCCCATGGGGCTCTGAAAAGGGCTGAGAGACACACTCACACACAGTGCTCTTTCACTACATGATACTAATATAGAAAGTCATGTGCAGACAGGCACCCGTGCTGTATAATCACACACATACATACACATACATCTTTCCACATTCTGATGGCTGTGGCTCCTCTCAGTTGTTTCTTCACCCATCCTGGGCCATTATCCAGAGTTAGAGCCCGGCTCAGCTAAGGCCACCCCTCCGGATCTGTGTCCAGGACACTGGACTCGCACCGTGAACACACAGAGGCTGCATTATTCGCACAACATGACTGAAGATGTGCAAGATGGCTGCATTCAGTGACGTGTAACAGGCTATGGTGCTGTGTTTGTGATTTCAGAAGCTGACTGATCTGATAACTCAAACCACCAATAGTAGTGGCCAGAAATGTGGTCACATTATAAAAAAAATGGAAATTAAGTGTATCTCTGTATTCACGTGCACACAACTGTGGTAACCTTTTAATCTGTAATTGCGTGCAAATCCAACAGGCAGCAGGCAGGCGACCCATGTCTAAATATCATACAGCTTAATCATATCTAGTAGCCAATCTTGATATGCACTCTCTCCACAAAAAAAGCCTATTCATATGCTGGAAAATACATGACAAGACTGAACAGGCTGTGGAAATATTGAGCAGTACACACTGATTTTCTCTTGGAGGTACATGTTCTGAACAGGGACTTCTGGGTAATACACACTACTACTGCCAGTTAGATAATAACTTAAATCATACTTTATTTAAGCCTAATACTGCACACAGTTTAGGTCTCACTGTGACACTAGAGAAATAATTAATGAATGTGGTCCCCACCTGAAACTCTTAATGTGCAAATGGAGCCTTTTGAGGGAGCTATAACAAGCTGCAACCTAAAAATAACCACATTCTGTCTCCTGTCTGTGCGTCTGTCCATCCAGATGGCTGGCCTGCAGGTGGGCAGGAAGATCTACACCATCAACGAGGACCTGCTGTTCCTCAGGCCCTTCTCCGAGGTGGAAACCATGATCAGCCAAGCCTTCTGCATACGACGCTCCCTGCGGCTGCTGGTCGCCACCAAGGCCAAGGAGTGAGGAACCACACATAACACTGTGACACGCGTATACACACACATACAGGGCACACTGGTCTTACTGGTCTTTTCTCATCCAGGATTGTGAGGATCCCTGACAACCCAGACAGCCTCTCCTTCAGACTCTGTGGCTCTGCCCCTCCTCATGTCCACGCTGTCAGGAAAGGTGAGTGATTAACTTCATTCATTCATCATACTTAACCTTTGATAATGATAAAGCTACCAATAAAGAAGAAGTTCCTTTCTTATGACCCAAACTAAACTTCCTCATAATTAGTTGTGGTCCTTGTTTGCTAAACTTACATAGTAAGAGAGATGAAAAATTGTAGAAGAGTTTAACATTAGATGTAATCAGTCACAAGCAAAGACACCATATACAATATAGTTTTTAAAGGTAAAAGGATACCATTAGTTGGTACGGTATGTGTAATGAAAAAGTAATCTGTTGAGTGGTTTAACAGTTCACAGCTCCCAGGAAGATGAAATTCAATTAATATTGCTTGAAGTTACAAGAGACATATATTTTGGTTATGACCCCACCACTGGATATCTGTGAGCAGATTTATAGGCATTTGGCCTTGTTATTGCAGGATCAGTGCCAGTAAATGCTTTGAAAGTGTTTACGGTGTCAGAAAGACACATCATTCTGGGTGAATTTGAGGGAAAGATGAGGTAACTCTAGCCCCTAACCACCTGTTACTTTCTGCTTTTAGTGAGCATCTATTAGGTTTTTATGGCCACCTGTCAGCCAGACAGCCTGCTGACAGGGTTCAAACCCTTAATAGACTAAACTCTACTTTTAAAACACACACACATGTGCGCACACAAACATTGCTCTGTGATCAGAGCTAAAAGTGTAATAGGTTACTGAAAAGTAACTCCACACTTTAGTTCTCCCTTGTCATTCCTCCTGCTCTGTCTTTACAACCTCCTGACCAGGTGTTTGTAGCACCTACTGACTCGAAATAGAAACATATGAGATTTATGACAAGTTGAATGAGAAATGAATCCAAATGTGTAAACAGACAGGAGTAGAAGACACACACAAAAACAGTGAGGAGAGAAGCTGCCAGTTGGTGCAACCAAGGAATGTGATCTCGGTTTTACTTTGCTTTATTAGTATTTTTGCTTTATTGTCCCTCTTAGTTCTCCCCATTTCTCTCCTTTCCCCTCCCTCTCCACACTCTCCTCCACCTCCTTTTCTCTCTTTCCTAGTATCTTGTATTACTTCTGGCTCTCTGCTGGTATATGAGGAGCAGTTTTTTTTCCAGCTGATATTCAGAGTCTCCAGTTGTTGTTTTTGTTCTGTTCCTAAATAAGTTCCCCTGTGTGATATCAATGCATGGGTCAAGTAGCCCCAGAGTTAGGTAATTGCTGGCACTATGGGTGGGAATGATGCCAGCGCTGGTATTTTTAGGTCGGAGAGGAAGATGATGGAGGTGTTGATTGAACTTCCAGGCTGTAAAGCCATTAGTTGCTTGGGACAGCGTGTTAGGGCATTGAGCCGAGTAATTTTCTCTTCTCCTGGAGGAGCAAGACGGGCGAGGTTATGTACACATGGGAATTGAGTCCAAAATAAGACTCCGTAGAAAATGAACTCCTGTACTTTTTTATTTTTATTTTATTAAACCTTCATTTAACCAGGAATATTCCCATTGAGATTCAAGATCTCTTTTACAAGGGTGTCCTGGCCAAGACGGCAACAAGATTTTTTCCTAAATATGAAAATTCACTTGTACGGCACATTAAACTCCCACTTTTCCCTGTGTTAAATTATATGTTTTCATAATAGCCCCATATGATGTGTACAGTTTCACTGTACTTATATCACCGTGTGACCTTTGACCTCTGATCCTGTTTTGACACACTGCAGGCTGGGAGGCGGTGGGGGCGGGTCTTCAGCCCGGCCAGGTCATCCTTAAGGTCAACGGCAACAACGTCAACCGCAGTGACTACCAGGAGGTCCTGGAGCACTTCACCGGGCAGCACACACACCAGGAGCCTCCCCAAGCGGTGAGGGGACACATAAAAACAAAGTTTTCAGTGTTTGAAAAGAAATACAATCTGTTCCTGTCGTGGTGTCCAGTGAGTGTTTAGAGTCCTTGCATGCACTGTTATGGCTCACTGTACCACAGCACTCCCCGAAAGCTTCATATATTCTACAAACTAAGTAATGCCATAAGCATGATTAGTATCAGTTGTAGGTCTGTAAGTTAATTTATCAGGTCATTTAACTATGTGACGAGCTAACAGAATGGAGAACCCCAGTGACCCAGACATTCCTGCTCTGAGACGGTACATAAAACAGCATTAGCATTAGTTAGAGCTACACTTACCTATAGAAACTGAGTGTTTGAAAAGAAAAGAAATGTATTCAAAACCTAAAGGATTTCCCTGAGCATGCAGCACACTTGCTCTTTTAAATCTTCATCTCTGTATGATACCAAAGCGGTGTCATACAACATGTGTCTTCATTTCAGCAACATTCTTGGCTCCAACAGTGGGTGGCCTAGAGATCTCAAGCATAAATTTCTGGCGGACGCTTTGTCGCCTCAGGCCACTTGTAGTGAGGGTTGAACATTTTTCAGCTCAAGATACAATCCTGCCCGGAGAGAAAAGGTAGCCCAAAGCAACAAATAAACAACCTATTTCCACAGTTTCCACAATTTTTATCCATTCCTGCTGCCAAGATTGTTTTAGTTAAATTCTGTTTTAAAGTAACAATGGCATAACATAATTGGATAATAGTATTTACACTCCATACTACAAAACTAACTTTTAAACTGCAAAACCTATGTCTGGTTGTTCGGACATCACTACAGCAACACGGTATGGCCCCAGGCAGTATTTCACAGGGCTGCAGTCAGAGTAGGATGTCCTCCTTTCTGTATAAAGCACATTGTTTTGTTTTATTTAGCCTGGCCTACTCTTCTTGCAAATCCCCTTGAACAGGCTCAGCTGAGCCGCCTTATTTTGGATTGTTCTAGTAAATGTTTGCTGGTTAATTTAACAGCAGAATAAATTGCAAGGATGTTGTTGATGTGGCTGACTGCACTGCCAAGTTTGGTGTAATGCAATCAGCCCTGATTACCTCATCAGGTGAAAAGTGTCCATGTCCACAGGCCATGTAGAAATGCTTTAGATTCTTTCCTTCAAATTCTGTGTATAAAGTGCAGCCACATCTACAGCTTTGATTTTTAAAATTAAGCACATATCGGTACTTGAGCATAGCTAAATGTCAGTTAAATAACCAGTTTCCTCATTCTTTCTCTTCCATGCTTTCTCCCTTTATCTCGCCTATACATCAGTTCTCGCTACTACTCCTTGGCTCACCTCCTCATTTTAAATCCAATAATGTTTTTTTTCACATTATAGTAATACTTCATGTTTCCTCCAGTGTCAGTGGGTGTATCGTACATTTGAGGATGTGGAAGAGCTCCAACGAGAAAGAGGCGCAGGTGATAAGGAAAGCCCTTTCAGTCCTTATCCAGTGGAGAATGGTTCTGACCACGAGGAGGAAAACGGCACCAATGGAACAGGTAAAACATGTTTATGTTTCTTCTTATACGACAGGCTTAAAGTTTTTTGGAATGACACAAACTAAATATATCACACCCGCAGTAGACGTCACAGCAACATCACGTGACGCTTCTGAAGATGACTGCAGAGTCAGCAGTCGAAACTGTCAAGGTATGACAAAAAACTTTAAGCCTGTCGTGTAAGAAAAAAGATCCCTTATAAATTTAAATAGTAGGCTAAATGAACTTATTTTGACTATATGTTTATGTTTCGTCCTCTGAAATTGTCTTTTTTTGTGCTTAAATTAAAAATTTACTTTTACATTTCTTTTTAAGGAGTTTTTTTTTTTTTATGCAATGCTGAATCATTTAAGTATCACAATGCTATTCATTTTATATTTTTTTGTACCAATAGCATATGTAATGCAGACATTTAAGAGCAGCAAGTTTCATTTCTGGCCCATCAGTCAGCAAAATGCATTTGGATCAGGATTAGTGCTACTTGGGAGTGTGCTTTAATATAAACTGTGGCTGCTTTGTGTGTCTGTGTAGATCAATTGCAGGCTTGATGTTATAAAAATCTGTTGCTGCCAAAAACATCAGAACATTATGTTCCACCTAAATTGCTATTTTCAGATGACCTCTGTATTTGGTTATAGTCACTGTGTCAGTAAGAGGTGGCTCCAGCAGTAGGTTATTTTGCCCTGGATATGGAAAATCCTCAGTTTAAAAATCACACATGCACATGCTATATACAGGCAGTAGTTACAGTTGTAGGACGTCATCTAGTAACACTGTGTCAGTGTATATACAATAAATGAATCTTTCTTACAGTGCTGGCAGGATAAGTACACTTGACAGATGTGCAGCACACTATGTACCTTGACTTATGTCATTACTAAACCGATTTATAATATAATTATTTGTCCATCAAAAGCTTTGGGGGTTTTGTTATACAAGCAACTTTTTTTGTATCTTAGGTGTGCCAAAACACTCTGACTCTACCTCTGGAAAAACCTGAAATCTTTTTTTTTTTTTCTGGATGCTGGCATATATCAAATACATTCTTCATTTTACATGCTTGACTTAAATACATATAATGACTTCTAAATACATGCAAAGCTTATATACTGACAAGTGACAACTGTGCTCCACAGACCACCAGCTGGGCAGCCTTTCCCTCTCTGATGAGTTGCCTCTGGTTAGTATGACGGTAGATAACGTCCATCTGGAGCATGGCGTAGTCTATGAATATGTCAGCACTGCTGGCATCAAGAGCCACGTCCTGGAGAAGATGGTGGAGCCCAAAGGCTGCTTCAGCCTTACTGCTAAGGTAGTTATGGGAAAATGAGGCAAAGTTTCATTACCTTGAAAAATGCAGCACAGGGTTATAAGTCATACTTTATATAACGCCACTTTTAATTATTAACCCTAACCCTAACAGTTTTTAAAACAGTTTACATGTTCTCAGCTACTGAAATTTCACATCTCATCTCATATCATAGAAGTTGGCCGTTCACCAGTTTGTGGGTCACTGCTATTTGTTCAACTTGCACTGTTATGGAAGGATCTTTTTTTGGCCTCACTGGTGGTTTCGGTTGTTAGTATTGGAAAGCTGAATGTTAAGTTAGATAAAAAAACACGCTGCTGCTAGGAATGCTATTTTTACTCTGATTGTAATGAACTAAATGAAAAATCTAAACTTCTATTGTATGAGTGATCTATCCTTACCAGTGGTTCTTGTTTCTACAGATCCTGGAGGCATTTTCTGGCGATGACAGCCTCTTTGTTCGCAATTGCAGCCAACTGATCTCCCAGAGTGACCGAGTTGTTACCATGCCTCAGTACGAGTTCAGACAAATCTGTGACACCAAGTTGGAGAGTATCCGACGGCGTATCAGCAGCTATCAGCAGGTACTAAGACACACTTCTACACTCTCTTTAACACATAGACATTAGACTATCACATCCAATTGTTATGCTCAGAAATGTCCCCAACTCATTGATATTAACTTAAAAACACAAGCACAACAGTTCACTGAAGTAAAAGTCAGGTAACTTAAAATCGTCACTCACATTTATACCAAAAAAGATGTATTGTCTCTCTTCTTGTCAGTATATTTCTTACTGGTTATTATTTAACTGTGTGTCTATTAACCTCACAACCTCACACTCACACACATTTTCAAATATACCACCTCATGGCCAAATACAGCACATCTATATACACTTGTAAAATATGACACCTAATGAGAAATTGGATGTTAATAGCCTTTATATTTTTTTACTCAAGACAGCAAGAACCATAATTAGGGCCCGAGCGACGACAGCGGCGAAGGCCCTATTGAAACTGAAGGAATTATTATTACGGCAAATGAATTGCCTTTTTGAGGGGCTTAACATGTTCAAAAACTCACCAAAATTGGCAGTCGCATCAAGTCTGGTGAAAATTTATGTATTTTTAAGGGTTTCGAGAATAGGCGCACAAAAATGACTCACTAGCGCCCCCTACAAAGTTAAAAAAAACTGAGCCCCTGCAGTGCGTTTAACGTAGACTCACGAAACTTGGTACACATATGAAGCATGTCAAGACGTACAAAACACGTCATTATAGCCATACCCTAAACCCAACAGGAAGTCATTTTTATTTAAAAGTTCAAAATTAGTGTGATTTTGGCCATTTCCACATGTCGTACTTTAACGAACTCCTCCTAGAGATTTCATCCGATCAACTTCAAATTTGGTCTGTACCATCTTAAGACGTTAAAGATGAAAAGTTGTTAAAAGAAAAACTTTTCGTCATAGGGCGTGGCCGTGGCGGGGCGGCCATTTTGTGCGTTTCGCCTTCAAAACAGGAAGTGGGTGTATCTTCACTGTACATTGTCCAATTGGCTCGAAACTGTTCATGATTCATAACACTCTAACTCTGAGGACATTTACTGGACAAAATTGACTCAAAGTCATAGCGCCCTCTAGTGGCAACAGGAAGTAGGCCTAAAAGTCAAGGTGCGATACTTTAACGAACTCCTCCTAGAGATTTCATCCGATGGACTTCAAATTTGGTCTGTACCATCTCAACACCTTAAAGATGAAAAGTTTTTAAAAGAAAAACTTTTCGTCAAACGGTGTGGGCGTGGCAGGGCGGCCATTTTGAATGTTTAGCGATGAACAAAGAAGTTGTTGTAACTTGAGTGTACGTTGTCGTATCTGCCCGAAATTTCTCACGATTGACAAGGGTCCAGGCCTGAGGACATCTACAGGCCAAAATAGATTTGTGGTCATAGCGCCCCCCGCTGGCAACAGTAAATGTGCCTTATATGACAAACATCATCCGATTTACATAAAACTTATGTGTGGTCTACATGTGATACTGAGCCGCTCCATATACTTTAACCACGCCCACTTACTCAGACCACGCCCCCTTTCATAACATTTGAACCGTTTAAGGTAGAGTCTTGTGTGAGGTGTCATTGAACTCAGCAGAGAGTTCCTTCTTCATTGATGATGGTTTGACCCGCCCCCTAAGATTTAGCCACGCCCCCTTTCATAACTGGTGACCCATTTAAGGTAGAGTCTTGAGTGAGGTGTCATTGAACTCAGCAGAGAGTTCCTTCTTCATTGGTGATGGTTTGGCCCACCCCCTATGTTTTAGCCACGACCCCTTTCACAGCTAATGAACTGTATGACGTACAGTCTTGTGTGAGGTATCATTGAACTCAGCGGGGAGTTCCCTTTTCATTGGTGACAGTTTGCGGTGTTTGAGTGCCGCGCAAATGCACGGTCGCAAGGAGCGCCGTCCGCCAGAAACCCCGACGCGCGCAGAGGCGCAAGGGCCCATCCAAAGCTGCTTGCAGCTTTAATTATGTATGAAACTATTGTTCTATTTCAGTCTTCCTCACCTCCAGAGGCAGTGCTTAATACTGGATGTTATCCATCCTGCACATGTGAGAAGTATAACATCCAGTTATTTTGTCTGCCATTATGTCTCCATGTCATATTTTCTGCTCCAGTGACCATGTTTTACCTTGGTGGTGAAAATCATCTTATTATAAACACACACTACATACATTAGAGCTGTCAGTCAAGCAGCTTGTGCTTTCAATGAACTAAGGCCAGCTACACACTGCCTGCGTGGCGTGAGCGTGGCGTTTCTGTTGTGTGTCAACTGCGTGGTGGCTGCGTGGATTTTTCTATGTCTTTACACACCAGAAACGTGTTTGACGCGGCGCTGCTGCTGCTAGCCTTGTCTGTACACATGTATGTTTCCCATTGCTAAAATGAAATACCATGTTAAACATAAATATAGACTGATTTGATTACAGCAAAGACAACGTCGGCAGTATTGACGGCAAAATAGGCTACAGAATATTTTGTTCTGTATTGACAGGTGCAATATTAGAAATTTTTTTTTTTTTTTTAATTACATTTATATCTGCATTTATATCAAAACCTAGAGACTTTCAAACATCAACATGTCATTTATTAATATGTATTCGTGTCAAAATTACATATAAACATCTTTTCCTATTCTATTTTGCCTGGAAACGCTTCCAACACGCTTGCGTGTCACGTGAAAAATAGGCGTCGGTTCTATTTCTAGCATGCATGCGTTTTTTCAGCGCGGCTCAAGCCGCGCCTGAGACGTGCGTGTCACGCAGGTAGTGTGTAAGCTCTAATCTGTTAACATGGGAGCCGAAATATAAACGGACACGCCACGCAGCTGACACACTCACATGATGCAGCCAGTGTGTAGCCGGCCTAAGTCTATGTCCCCTTTTTCACCAAGTTTGCCCTGGAGCTGAGGAACAAGGCGTGGCCCCCCTTCAGGCAGGCCGGCGGTCACCCTCACCCACTGGGCTGCATGGACTTTGTTCCCACCAACTGCCACGTCAACTTCATGCAGGTCTCTTACCCAAAGAGCACTACCACTGCTGGCAGGACTTTCAGTATCCGCTTTGGGCGCAAGAACTCCATGTTTGGCCTGGATCCTGACCAAGGTAGAGAGGACACACATGCACTCACATCTATCCTATAAGATTTGAACATCTCTGTCACAATTCCACTGCTTAAACTAAGCTTCACTGAGATCCTCCCCTTTACGGTAACACAGCTTAACCCACTTAACACCAGCTCAGTGATCATTTTGACTAATTACCCTTCATAACCCTGTAAATCCCATGGCACAGAGATGGGAATGTCACCCCCAGCCTCCCACAGTAGCCATGTGGTCTCAACAAGAATTCCAATAGTAAATTAGATGAGTGGTTTGCCATTAAGAATCCATTAGCCACAGGCCATACCCATGTTATTGACATGAGAAGTGAATGAATGATGTCAGCAAAGATGGTGCCTCGAGGCAGTGTAGGAAGTTGTGTAATTTACACAATGCTACTACTGCTGCTGAGGTCAAAGGGGAGGGAGGGAGAGAGAGAGAGAGAGTGAGAGATTTGAGTGGAAATGGATTGTAATGTTGACAAAGAATTTCAAGAAGAGGGTAAATCCCTTATCCAAAGGTACAGAAAGAAGTGTCCTGTCCTGTTCTGTTTATATGGCCCGACTTTATCATGAAACAGCTTAATATTAATCAAGAGTCTTGAAGCTTGGCTGCTGAACTCTATCAGCAAAGATGAAAATACAATACAGTTAGCATTGCTGTCCAGAATGCCTTGTCCTCAACTTTCCTCTCAGCACCAGCTGCAAGTCAGACATCTGCCTAGCAGTTGGACTGACGAGATGTTCCACTCTGGTGCTTTTCAGTGTGCGTTCTGCCAGCTCAACCAGCCAACAGCAACGGAGACGTTGTTTTCTTTAGTGACAGTGGCCAGTCTTTAGCGTTGCAATCAGAAACTAAATTTACAAGGCTTATTACCTGAAGTGATACAAAATTTCCTCTTCCAGCACCATACCCTGGATTTTAAAGGAATGTGTGGAATGTACATAAATGTACAGTATAAGGGCTTCTCTATTTAATCGTAATGTTCACTGTGTACTTATAGTACACACCCTGGCTTAATTTGCAAGTACTTAATCTGTCTGCAAATTTCGGATGCCTCAGGTTATTGCAGTTTAGCTTGGCATTCGACCCAAGTAAACAGTTTTGCATCCTGCTCTCGCTGTGCATATCAGTTGCATAAGTGCCCTTTAAGAAGTTGTTTTTCATCTGGTCTAAATGGAGAACAGACAAGAGTGTTACTTCATAGGGGTTCAAACATCTGGGGTAGATATAATTGTCAGAGATTGAAGTCGGTTTCATTTGCCCACTGCAAACATGTTGTTTATTTTCCACTCCTCTCTATCCTGTCCTGTAGCACAACTGAACCCCATGTCCCACACCCAGCATTGTTTGACCAGCATGGGAGCTCCTTCCTGGAACTGCTCTGGCCTGGAAGGGGACGAGGCAGACGGCAGCGGGGAGGTGACCATGGATGGAGGCGAGGGGTTGATGGACAGTCGGCGGGGTGGCTACGGAGAAGGTGGTTTGAGCTTCCTGCTCAAACAGGAAGACACAGAGACCCAGGACTCCTACATTCACTTGTACAGCCGCCTGGATGTTGCTGTAAGGGAGATGAGGCAGTATGTCGCTCAGATCGATGTGTAAGTGTTATAGTTAATGTGTGATAATTTGATCCTCACGTAGGAATATGTTTTACCTTTAAATGGCATTTCTTTGTTGCCATTTCTTATAAATCTTTTATCTCTACCCCCATGGCATCTACCATATATAAAGAGAAGTGTTTACTCATATCCATTCAGAAAAAAATGTGTTCAGCTCTAACAGTTGGTGCTGTTATCAAATATTTGCATTCCACTGGTGTTTATATGTGAGTAGACTGTTTTCATTGCCTTTGCAGTGACATTTAGAGATCACTGCATAAAAAGCTAGGAGCTGTTATCCCCACACCAGCCTCCCGAGGCGGTTCGTCAGCCTCTCTTTGTCTGTCTGCCCTTTGCCTTGTTTAAAGCTGAGGATTTACAAAAGGAACATTCTTCAGGCCCAAAATATTTATGGGCTTGGCCCAGTACAGGAACAGGGAGTGAGGCCAGGATAACATCAAGAGAAAGAGACACATATTGTGTGTCTGTGCCGAGGAAGGGGTGTGACAATGTGGCTGATTGTGAAGGCGTCTATGCACAGTGTATTATAATACAAATATAAGCATAATAGTGTCTTCACATAATTATCATTTTAAAATGTTTAAAAATGCTAAAATATACTGCAAAATATACTGTATGATGGCTTAAAAAACGTGTTGTAAGTAACTACAGCAATTAGCCATATTTTGTTAAATGTGCTTTCAAATCAAATTTTGGGAATGAAACCTTTTTTTGACCCTCCTCTTTAGCCTCTTGTCGTCTATCACCGAGCCCACGCAACTCCTGGGTGAGGGTGGGGAGCCTCCGGTTTACGAGTCAAGTCAGCCACCCTCTCTGGCCCACTGCGAAGATGGCTGTGACCAGGACAAAGTGGAGCAAGGCGGCATTAAAAGGGTCTGCTTCAAGGTAAACGAGGAGGACCAGGAAGACTCGGGACATGACACAATGAGCTACAGGGACTCCTACAGGTAATGGTTAAAGACTATGTCACAAATAGATTAGAAAACAGACTTTGATTTTAGGCTGTAACCGGGTTATTAGTTCTCAGGCTTAGAAAGTACATTTGGTTATCTCCAAACTAAGACGAGAGTAACTTAAAAATTACTATAATTTAGACTTTTAGACATTTTCATTCGTCTTTTCTCGATAAGCTGCCTGGTTTAAAGCACAATTAATTGTTTATGTTTGGGGGAAAATCTATATTTCCCTTTTGTAGCAGCATCGTTAAAAATACAAAAACACAAGTGTGTCACACCTGTATTTCTAGCTGCAGACTCTATAAAGCATGAACAACATTCAAACTCCCTCTTTACTCTTCAAACCCATAGTGCTCATTTCCCCCCCTTTGGAGGCTAAAATTCATTCCAGATGTTGGCATTTTAACTGAGATCGAGGTCTAAAAATGACTTCAAAATGTTTTGGTCTGATCTGGTTATGTCATTTGCCTGTTGTAAGTTCATTCAGATGTGTGTGCGTGTGCGTGTGTGTGAGCACGGTTTACTGGGCAGTGCTCCACTGAGCCCCACCCTCCACCACCCACTGAGCTGTAGTTATTGGTTGTTGGTGTGGTGGGCTGGTGTATAATAGAGCCAAATGTTTGGGGCGCTGCCTCCTTATCCACTCTGTCATTAAGGCCTAGCCACGCAATGTAAAATGTGACTACCTCATCGAACTGTAATGTAAAGGGAAATGTAGGCTGCTGTATGTGTGGTGCATACACACACACACAGGGTTTTGAAGACCAGTGGAGAAAAAAAAACTCTCTTCAAGGTAGCAGTAAAAGGCTATCATCCCACTTGTGAACATTTTGGATGCAATGAAAAATGTTTTTTGTGAGTCGTGCTGAGAGAATCAGACATTAAAGCCTGAGGTGGTGACAGTCCACAGCAGAGCTCAACAGTCGGAGGTCACTGGCTGAGTACAGTTTGTGAGGAACAAGGACAGAAGAGACACACACGCAGACAGACTTAGGGGATCAGACAGAAAAATACAGAAAGAATTGAGGAGAGTAGAGCGTGTGTAAGAAATCATAATCAAGCAGTGTATGTTCCTAACTCTGGTACATTGTGGCTGTTAAAAAATCTTTGGCACCCAAATCTCTGAATGACCCTGTTAAGACCTTTTGTCGTGCATTAGGCGGTTTGTAGGGTGTGTCCAGATGCAGCTGAAACAGATTACTGTTCCCTCCAGGCATCAGAATGCTTCTCTCAAGTGACAACCTGTGATTGATCTTCCTTTGTTGCTTAACATTTCCAACAGTCCTATTCATCTCTTCTGTTTCCTTAAACAAGAGCCTCCTCAAAATCAGTCCGATACAGACTGCAGTCATTTTTGTCTTGGCTTCCTTAGGAAATGATATTACACTTTCTGACAGTATATGAACCTTAATTTCTCAACCTAATGTACCATTCCAGCTTAAACACGTTGTTTCCAATTATTTGATATTTGTACTTTTGTCTGTATGTCCCTAAAGCTGTCGCACCAACGTCCAAATTGGTTTAACAATTTTAACAGCTGAGTAGCTGCTTAGTTTTTACTGTGCATTGCGTTGTGAAGCAATATCTCTATTAACATCACACTCAATAATCAAGTGGTTTTAGTCTGTGTGCTGGCATTTTTAGTATCCTTAATTAATGTAATCTTTCCTGTGTGTGTGCGTGTGCGTGTGCGTGTGCGTGTGCGTGTGTGTGTGTGTGTGTGTGTGTGTGTGTGTGTGTGTGTGTGTAAGCCAGATCCTCTACTACAGGCAGGATAATTGTCACAGTGGTGCTCACACTTTTGGCAGTAGGTGTGTGGCTAAATTTAGAAAATCTCCACTTATGTGTCAGTGTGTATGTCTCTGAATTCAACTGGAAAACACACCTAAGCAAATAGCCAGGAGGGAATAATACAGGAAACAGGGGGAATTGTGAGGGAGAGAAGGAATTGTGTGTATATTAGGCAACAAATAAATAGAAAAGCAATGGAAGGCCTAAAGTATGATTAGACAGACTGCATGGAGGGAAAGAGTACAAAGACAAAAACTTGGATTTACTGGTGCATACACACATATTAGTTTGAGTGTAACACAGTGAGTTTGTATGAGTGTTTGTGTGAATAAGAGCCAGCGGGGAATTCAAGCCAAACTACTAAAAAATGGTTATATTAACTCTCTCCCTATAATTGTAGCAGCTTTGAGGTAGCCAATCTCCCCTACCACCACAAACACACATTTACACACATCTACACACACATTACGCACCACAGAATAACCCGGCAGGTGATATCCACCCCCTACTCCCCCACATTGTCATCCAGCCAATAGCAAACGAAAACAAAGCCAGTGTTGTCGTTTTGTAGCTTGTACTCGCTCCTAGGGCATTTGTCATGGTAATTCAGCTTCTGAATCAGAGGGGATTGTGGGTGTGCTCACTTGAAGCAATGTATAATTTGAGCCACATAAATCTTTCACATGCTCCCGGTAATCATGTTGAATCACGTAGACGTATGACTATGAATACCAGACTATGTCATTTTACACAACTGTCTCAGGCAGGTTAAAGTTCTCTGCACACACCTGTATGAAGGAATACACTGACAACTTAGCTGCAACACACTGACAGCGCTGAAAAGAACACGTTTTTACAAATATATTTGTGCTCCATTTCAGTGTTCTAATGTACACATTTGTTATATGTTTGGGACTAATGCAGTGACAGTTTACTGAATGCTCCTCTGTGTAAACCAGTGGCGGTTGTTGCTGTGAGAAACATTTAATTACTTTTGGTCTCATACTGTAAATCAGAAAAGGCATTTACAATCAAAAACATTATTTGGCAGCATAATTACAAGTCGCAGCTTTCCAAATCCTCTCTGTGGTTTAAGAACGGAATGAACCCTTTGGTTTATTATGCATTTTAACTGTGTGTGTGTGTGTGTGTGTGTGTGTGTTTCATTACAGTGAATGCAACAGCAACAGAGATTCAGTTCTGTCCTACACCAGTGTGCGAAGTAACAGCTCTTACCTGGGAAGTGATGAGATGGGATCAGGTAAAGGAAAGAAAGGAAATGTAGCTTTTCTCTGTCCACAAGAGCTCTCACTTGAATATCTGACTAAGTGTCACATTTTCTATTGTTTTGTACTCCAGCACTTCAGATTTCAGATCTAGTGTTGAGTAAAAATAACACGAAAAAAAATGTGTCACTGTCCAAGCAGACTACACTGTGAAGTGAATTTAACATAAACAAAATGAGCTAGGGTGAAGCAAATACATGCTTCCTGAGTGTCAAACAAGGGCAAGAAAGAATGGATGTTTGCATAAGAATTCATCAGTACTTGCCAACTTGTGATTCCTCTTTAGTTATGTGATAATCATATGTCATGCTTTCAGAACGCCAAAACAGAAATACTGTAGATGTTTCATGGCGGTGACTGTGGTCAGATATTTTAGACACATTTCATAACCACATTTTTGTTTCTGTGAGCCAAGTATGTGTCCACTGCTGTTTTTATCACTGTTTTTACCAGCTTTAAGTCCACAATGAGGCATTCTATTGAAAATGATTTATTAGCCTTCATCCTCTCTTCTCTGGTTCATCAGAATTTACATTAAAACAGATGGATAGAGACGTGTTTAATAAGTGCAGATGGATAAATAAAAATGAACGCCCAAATGTGTGATTTCTCTTCAACTTTTTGTTTGGTGTTTTTCGGCTGCTAGGGGATGAGCTGCCGTGTGACATGAGGATTCCCTCGGACAAACAGGACAAACTGCACGGCTGCCTCGAGCACCTTTTCAATCAGGTTAGTTCTGGGGTTCAGTTTGGAGTAATTTATACATTTATTGTGGGAAATTTTGTGTTGTAGAATTATAGAGCGCCCTTAACCACTTCCCCTAACCTCAGTCTAATTCTAACAAAATATGACGGTATTCTTTATTCCCAAACTACACCTCAGAGAGTGAGGACTAACTGAGATTGCCCCACTTTAAACTCAGCCAAAATATTTCAAACTGAAAGATAGTGAAACAAAAACACACACACACACACACACACACACACACACACACACACACACACACACACATGTCAGCTTCATACCCCCACCACCACCGGCAAACCATTTGGAACAGATGATTGTGATAGTAATCAGACAACATCTGGGGTGAGTTACCTTGAGGAGCTCTCTGTCCTCTGGTCTGGATCCTGGTTTTCTCTCTCATCTTTCACTTGACCTTCTTTCTTTCTTTCTTTCTTTCTTTCTTTCTTTCTTTCCCTTCCCTCTTTCTCCTCACACACACACACACACACACACGCACGCACGCACGCACGCACGCGCACACACACACACACACACACACACACACACAGTTATGTGTAGGTGTCGGTGTCTGTGTATGTTTGAATGACGCGTAGAGTAGAATATGAGGGATGAGGATTACCTGACAATCTTTGTGTGTGTGTGTGTGCTTTTATTTCTGCACACAGGTTGAGTCTATCAACAGCCTACTCAAAGGACCTGTCATGACCAAGGCCTGTGAGGAGACCAAGCACTTTTACTCTGACCACAGCCAACCAGGTACGTATTTATATCTGTGTGTGTACTAGAAAGGTGAAAGGGTGTGTTGCATAATACTGTACTGTTAATACAACTGTTACACAACAGATACCCCCATTCACACATTCCTGGATTTTATGTGAACAGAGTTCCGCCAAACGGAAGATTGGACGGTTCGTTGTCGTTGCATTATCCACAAGAACATCCAGGAGGACCCTTGGAACCTGCCCAACTCTATCAAAACACTTGTGGAAAGCCTGCAAAGATTTGTGGACGGTTAGTGGAACGCACACACACACACACACACACACACACAGACACACACACACACACACACACGCACACACACACACAAATGTGATCGTATACAGTTACAATCAGTCATTCCATCTTGTTTTCCTTCTGCCTCTACAGATGGAAAGAACCAGCTTCTCCTGGCTCTGCTGAAGTGCACAGGTAGAGTAACATGTCAGTGTTTAATAGAAACCAGTTGATATTCAAAGCAAGGTGCTGGTGAATAATCAAACTAGATAAAACCCAGTTCTAATTTTCCATAAAATTACCAGATGAGTTGTCGAGACAGGCTGGTGCAGTCAGTCAGCAGAAGTCAGTCTCAAGCAGCAGAAAACGTCTCATAACTGGAGTATTTTAAATGATTCCAACAGTTTAGAGCACTTTGCAAATGAGATCATCTATCATATGAAAATACAGCCAGTTCTACATCAGGCCATCTGCAAGTCCTTAAAACTATGTATTTTTATATCATTAATACAGTATCTTTGTTTTTCTAACATTTTTTTTTTTTTTTTTTTTTTTTTTTTACATTTAATGGTTATATTTTCTTTTTCTCTTTCAGTTTGTCACATTAGCTTTTAAACAATGCATGTCCACTTTTTTGTATTATTAATGAACAACCTAATATAATAGCCCTATACCAAGTATGTTTTTATTTAATCACATCTGCTTTATTACAGAAGATAAAGCAGATGTTTAAATTTATTTAGTCTCCAGTATAATCAAACTGTTCTGAAACGTCTTAGTTTTCAGCATGGGTTTTATTTCTAAATCAGGCACATTTCCAGGAGGCCAGTTATTCTGTGTGCTTGAACAGGGATGAGGGTTGGTGTCAAAGTACATGATGCTTCAGTCACTTTGAACTGTGCACATTGGCATATGGTGCTAGTTAATAGGAGATATCCTCTCAGGGGATGCAGGCTAATGGAATAAAGTATATGTATTGGAGCAACTCCAGGACACGTGTAATGAGGAAGGTTGTATTGGGAGGTTGAGATGGTTTAACCTCTTCTACACTGATATTCCCCATAATATCCCCCTTTGTACCTCCCTGTACCCCCTCCATCACATCAAAATTCCCCCCAACACCAGACACATCTCTGCAGCTGCGACGGGATGTGATCTTCTGCCAGGCGGCGACAGGCGCCCTGTGCACACTGGCGGAGCAGCTGTTGGCGGCGTTGCGGTCACGATTCAACAACGCCGGCGAGTACCAGGAAGACGGCAAGGAGACCAGCCGCAAGTGGCTGGAGCAAATATCTGTCATTGGCATGCTGCTGCACTTCCAGTCCACGCTAGCACCACACCTGGTGAGATTTTCTGTTTTCATTTGACAAGAAGGTGCAGACCGATGGGTTTTCTCTGTGATGTAGCTTCATATGTTGGATGCATTTCTTTTTAAAATTCAAGTATGCTGTAGTTAGCCTGACAAGCCAGACCCACATCAAGATGTTGGGTCTGGGAACTCACCATTGGCAGGGCTCAATCCGAGTGGCGGGATAAACGGTTGTCTTTCAAATTCCCTCTGCACTCATAGCCAACCAGAGCAACGCCAGTTGATAGATTAAACTTTTGCCGTATCCGGTCGGCAAAACTCCGAACACATCTTCCTTTTTTAAGAATGACTTCAGTGCTTAACTCCAAGTCTTCCAGAGTCGTGGCCAAAGCTGATTCAAAAGACCGCTGTTCGCCAGCAGCAGCAGCCAACTTCTTTGTTTTCAGGTAGCAGGGAATTCACGCGAAACCGTCGCAACTCTGCCGTCCTTATGTTAAGCCCACCCACCGACTCTATACACGACGTGATTGGCCTGACCAGAATTGGGTTTTCTGGCTGCAAATTACATTTGCTGCCGCTAGGGTGCGTCTAGATTTCTATGCTATGCTGTAGTAGTAGTAGAAGTAAAATGCCTTTCTAGCAACGTAGCCATCTTCTACTGCATGGCTTCTAACTATCAAAACTCTCTTCCTGGTGCGACTTCTAAGCTTTCTTTTTCTCCTCCGACAGAAAGAGGAGCGGACCATGCTGGAAGACACCAAGGCGGCCCTGTTGGACTTGGACAAAGTCACTGTGTTCTTCAGGCAACTGGAGGATGAATGTCTAGTCGCAAGTAAGAGACTCTATCAACAAAGACTGACTTTTCCCATTCAAACCACACTGCTGCTAATGAGCAGCTGTATGGATGTATGGTCACTATTGAGGGTGAAATTGCCATTTTGCCGTTGCAGATTTAATTTTCTTTTCAGTGGAGAGCGACTGAATAGGGAGCTAAAACAACACTATAATGGCTCCATAAATCATCTTAAAGAAGGGCAGAGCATGCAGTCTCTTAAAGTCCTCGTTGTCCTTGTATTACAGATAAGATTGTTACTTCCTGACAGGCTACGAGGGGGCTTCATGTAAACTTAAGTACTGCTCTGAGACACATATATGGTGGAAGCACCTATAGATATACACAAACAGTACATTTAAATACTCATACAGCTACTGTATATAATATTCCTGCACAAAATGCTGTATGTGCTGTAGTAAAAAAAAAATCTTTTTGGAGCATGAAAGTGCCAAATTGATTTTGTGCTTTGCATTTCTACTGTCCAGCAAACCGCGCAAGGTCGCAACATTTATTTCAGAGTAAGCATTCAAATACAATAGTTTATTGCAGTTGTTTCAACTGAGGATGCACCGAGGTCGTTCATAGTGGCCATTGTGAGCATCTTGACATGACTGTCTATAGAAAGTTTAGGACCTGGGCATAATTGTGCCTTTAATAACCTTTATTCACTGAAGGTGCTCCTGGCCATCAGAAGCCTTAAAGCCAGTGGATACAAAGGGCGACTGCATCCTGAATCAGTTCTCTTTTCTGCAGCCTCAATATGGCCAGCAAAGATTTCCGCTCAAAGGAAAAGCACAACATGCATTTCCCATTTTTGGAGGCAAAGCTATGGATGAGGCCTGGATTTGCTATTCTAGGTTCACGCACAGCAGCAGAAAGCATATTGTATACACGTGCATATATTTTGCATGACCATGCAAACCATTGCGTGCACATATTCATACTGTACTTATATTAATTACTTACAACAGGCCTGTATAGATATATACAGTACAGCGTGCAGAACCAATCTCCTACACGTTAGTATAAAATACAACCTGTTTTGAACCAAACTGCTTTGCTGAAGTTGCATTTTGTGCTCAGAGTGCTGCAGTGCAGGCAAATGGTTTGTGGTGGCAGCGTCCATTGGACAGTATTGATTTGCTAATAGCATCTTCAGCAAGCTGTGAGCTATTGGTAGGGTAGAATTGTGTAAGCACCACAGAGTCTGAGGCCCCCGAGTTCAGCCTGAAGCATCACAGCCAATTCAACAGGATTATGGCTTGATGGCTTCTCTAGGAGAGCTGGCCCTAGAGGTTGCTCAGTAAAGGTCATCTTTTCCATGTTCTAAGAACTGCTCATGTGCCAGTCTGCCACTGTTGTAAGTTATTAATTAGACCCGTCATGTATTGTTTGTAAAATTAGAAAAGGTTACTGCTCTGCATACAAGTGATACAGTAATGACAAATGTGTTATAACTAGAATTGTTTTAGGTGCCAAAATGTATTTAAAAGATCAAACAAATGTGCCAGACAAATATCTAAATGGTACATATGTCATTGTTATACATGATGGGGATCAACCTCTGTCTATTTGTCCGGCACAATAGTTTGGACACCTCTGTTTAGATTTTCACTAACTGTAAAAGATTTTTATTTTGTTGCTTTTAAAGAATCCCATCCAACCAGTGTATTTGCCAGCTGCTGCTACATTAAAAGCAGCGTACAGACATAACAGTATGTGTCTTGCAGATTTTCCCAAAATACCTAACACAGGTAATTACCACTGTTATATTTAAATGGACTTCAGTCATTCTTTCCATTACTGTGCACTCTGCGGCAGTGTCAAAGCAAAACTAAGGCAATGCTGGAGACACAGTGAGTTTTCCACATTCAGTTCTGACAGGATGGAGTTTCTGATATGACTGCAGTGATTGTGGTTTTATGAAATCCTGCTTGGTAGAAATACAAACAATTTGAAGTGATTGACGATCCTCGCTAATGCAGCAGTATGTCTGTGCTGTCATGTTGCGTACGATATATATATGTACTATATATATATGATATATATATATATATATATATATATACACACACACAATACACAGGTGTTGTTTTCCTGTTCACTGTAAAACGTCACTATTACAGACTATTAATAATGCTGACTTTTGTATATGTGAAATGAACTGTTTTACTTAATTCTCTTGATGTCTATAACAAAACATCCAAGGGTACTTAAAGGTCACTAACTTCATAGCCCATTTTCATTCTGACATTTTCATTTGTGGAGTGGCTCAGACAGCCAACATGATAATACTGCAGTCTTGTTAACATCTCTCCTGCCTGTGGCTCTGTATTGCAGACACGCCAGTGTGTTACCAGGTGGAGGGCAGCCGCCAGGCCTTGAGGGTCACCCTGTACCTGGACAGCTGTCACTTCAGTGAGCTGCCCAGTCGCCTGCAAAATGGAGGCAGCCTGAAGCTCCACACCGTCCTCTTCACCAGGGGTAAGACTGGGCAGACTGGGACAGAGGAACTGGAGAAACTGAGAAAACTGCAAGTCCAGGGTCTAGATAAATAAGTATAGCATAACACATTAGTGGCATGTGGGTCTGGGGATTGTTCCTTTGAAATACAGTACATGAGCACCAAGCCAATAGTTTTATACAGAATCTTAATTTAAGCAAGAACTTAATGCGTAATTTATAATATCATTTTACACATAATTTTAGTTTATCTGATTTAAAAACAAAACAAGAGTCTGACCAATCATTCTGTGCTAACTGTTGATGATGTATGCTCATCAAACTGTTAGGGTCAATGGAGCCAACTTCAGGGAGGGTTGTTTTAAACACAGAGGACATTAAATCACTTCTATACACTATGAATTGAACTGTATAGTTTAAAACACTCTCAATGCATTCCGGAAAACTTTACCTGATTTTAATAAGTTAGATTGAAGCCTTTTATTGGCCATTTAAGACACTTCACCTTTGCATTCTCCTTCTTCTTCATCATCAGTCTCAGCCGGCCTAGTATGAATGGATAGAATTACGCATCATGCCTGTATGCCAAATAGCCTTTTATTTTCCATAGACAAGTGCCAGTTGGAACACTAACCCGATGCGAGAACTCATATTGTTCTCATGTACTTCAACTGGAACAAAGTGCTGCAATACAGCTTCATAGCCATTCAGCAGTGTGGATATGTGGATGAACATCGCCACCTACTGGGAAATAGTCCTTGCTGCAGGTTGGGGGGGTATTGCAATATTGCAGATGCTGAAGTTTGTGTGAGTGTGTGGCTATATCTGTGAGAAAATCCTCGAAATTAATGAGATTTTGGGCAATCTTCAGTTTTTCAAAATATTATTTTAGAGTTGAGGTTTTCACTACATTTAAGGCCTGTTGGATCAGATGGATTTGGACATTAAAATTATGTTCATGTTAGCGTTAGCCATAACAATGAGGTTTGAAAATCTGAGGTGAAATGTGTTAAAATTCGAGGGCATGAAAATATGTGATGATATAAAAGTGTGCCCATATGCATTGATCTAAATACCTCCTGACTGTTTAATCCAGCGCTGGAGCGTCCAGAGGGAGTATCCCAGCAGGACTACGCAGCCATGGAGGATTTCCAGCAGCGCACCAACGCTGTCTCATTAGAGAAGGTCAAGGCCTACTACCGCAGACTCAGGTACGCTATGCTACACTGCACCATGGCCCTCCAGTGGCGTACTCACTAGCACTCAGTATACATTTCACCTTAAAGGTAGATTCACCATGTGGTGTTGCATAAACAAGCAGAAACTATGCTTCCATTGCTGTTTTACTTTCCTCTTAACTATTTTCAAGGTTTAGAATTTTTCAAGTTTAGAACTGTGTCATTGCTCTCGACCTGTGCCACATCGACTAACAGGGCTTTGTTGGGTACATGAGTGGCTTGTGTAATATTTTTGATTTATTAAACCATGTTTGATATGCATTTGGTCAAAATACAGTGAATGTTGTCGATTTTTAATAATCTCTGTCCGAAAAACTATCATGTTTTGTTAGATATATGTGCAAGGTGAGATGTTAAGAAAAACTAAATGTTTATAACAAAACATTGCGTATGTTGAAACAATGGTAAACCTTTAATGTAGCAATTGAAATTGTGGTTTACAATGTTGCATACAGTATATGAATGTATGTATGTATTTCTACTTTAATTGTTATTGTTTATTGCCCTGTAACATCTTCATGTTTTTTAATAGCCTATTAATATGACTGTCATTTCTTATATGTGCATGTTAATTACCAGGAAATGACTCATGCAACATCAATAAATTGTGAAATGTGTACTGTAGCAAATACATAAGTACTATAAAGTGAAGTACTCTAAATGCTAGATGACTCAGCACTCACACAGAGGGAGTCTGAGGTGAAAAATCTGTAGATTTCCAAACAAAGATGGATAGTTTTTAAAACTGAAATAGATATATATATTTTTTTATCTCAACAGGGCTTTCTATTTGGAGAAGTCTAATCTCCCTACAGACTCAAACACCACAGCAATGAAAATAGACCAGGTAAATATACACTTATTCTGGTATGTTTCCCATGTATTGCTGTTGCTGTCTACATTACAGTCTATGTGGTCTTTTATCACGTAACGTATATCCTGTTCTTGTAACATACGTCATTTTTTTATATAATGTTGTGACTGAATATAAATGCAAGCACAGATACTGGGCCTTGAAGTTAGAGACCTTCAACCAAGCATTTCGAAAGTAAGATGAACCTGTGTCCTGTTCCCTCCACTGGAAACCCCCCCACTAGCTCGTCAAGACTCCCCTATTAACTCCAACTAACCTCAACACTTCAACATTATCAGCTGCTTCCATTTGAACCTCAGCGATGATTAGATTAGAAAGAAAATTCTAGTGTCCCAAACTGACTGTAGCTGAACTAGAACCAGTAATTAAAACCGATTAGAACATAGTTTCAATATCTACAGCCTTATTCACAGGTTTTCATTGTCTTTTAAAAGCAAGACTATAAAGAGTTAGACCTCTTTGTGTCTGCATGTGCACCATCTTAACAAGTCAGTTACTCTACTCATTCTAGTGTTAAGGTGTGAGTGGTGTGAGATAATGTCTCTTGTGTCGAATAAAGATCAACCTTTTCACTATTTTGAATCTTATTTATCTCTAATTTAATTGATATTATTGTATATTATCCGGCAGTATTCCGCTTTTTTCAATATACGTTCACTTGCCTTGACAAAATTGCCAGAGCTGAAGAAACCACATAGGAAACAAGTTGGTTTATGCTTGGTTTTTTATAAAATACAGATTTTAATAGTAGTCTAAATGACTTGGTAAGATGGCCACTTTTGCCACACTGTGCTGTAACTTCTTGTTAGCAGTCCATTTAAGCACTAACCCTCTCCAACCTTTACTTATCTCCTCCTCATAGCTGCTGCGACCCCTCAACACACTGGACGATCTTTGTCGACTAATGCAGTCCTACGTCAACGTGCGCTCGAGTGCCCAAGGCCACCCATCAGGTGTCAGCGTGCTGTGTGTGTCCTCTGAGCTGTGTAACCGCCTGGGAGCCTGCCACATCACCATGTGTGGCACAGGCATGCAGAGGTCAGCCTGGCAGCACGCCGACATTATTATATCTCTTGTGTAGTAGCACTAAACTGTCAGCTGGAATAAAGGTTAACACAGTGCAGAGTGGATGACAGTCACCGCCATTGAACCTTGCCTCACTGTTTTGAATGAATTTCTACTATGCTGTGTCCAGCAGGTGCACATATGGACAACCCCATTAGTGCTTTGGTTAAATAGATACACACACATCCCTGACCTTTTACCTTTTTGTTCTTTGTAGATGTACCCTAAATGTGACACTGGAGCAGGCAATGATCTTGGCCAGAAACCACGGTCTCATGCCGCGCTGCATCATGCAGACCATGGATATAATGCGCAAACAGGTAAAGCTCAGGGGCAGTTGATCTCAGACTGAGTCTAGTAGATATCCTTCTAAAGTGTGGTTTCTTTGCACTTATATTTTATTCCGTAGAAATTATTTAAGTAAGAACTAGGACTGGGCATAATGGCTGAAATCAGTACTACAATATTCATTAATTAAGTGTATTGTTCTGATATAGACGTATATCACAGTATAGAAAATGTGTAAATGTTTGATATTTGATTCCACTTTATTGCATTGCTTCAGACAAAACTCCAGACACATGTACAACAAAATATTCAGTATTAATTGGTTTTGAATACATTTTGCTTGGAAATATTTATTTGGACAACAGAACTTTGTAAATGATAACAAGGTATAATCATATTCTCATATTGTTTACTGAAAGTCGATAAATTATAATGCCTAATCACCCAGCCCAAATTCGATTCCATATACAGTAACTACTGTGATAATACATTTCTCTCAATACTCTTTACCTCAACCAAATCATCTTACCACACGGATGCCTTTGTCAAAATCATGTCAAATAATAATGTGTGTGTTACATGAAAATACATCCAATCCCTTGACTTAGAACAAGTGTTTCTAGGTTTTTGGATGCTTAGCCATTCAGGGAAATTGAGCTCACTGCAATAGCATATGTTTTCTATTTTACCAGGGGGCAAGAGTTGAGCTTTCTGCTAAAAATCTCAAGGTAATGGACCAGATGACTCCTTCATTCCCAAGGTACTGTATAAAACCACTTCCAGGCACCTTTTCCCATGCCATTAGTACATGACACCATTTATGGTCTTAGACAAGGCGGATTCCCCTCATTTCAAGTTTTTCTTTTTCAACAGGCTCTTCAAGCTGTGTTTGCCACCCTCAGATGGAGATCTCTAAGAAAACTCATCAGAGAAAAGGGCGAAAGATAAGATGAGAGATGACAATAACAAAAGAGAGCGAGTCTCACCGCTTTCTTTCCAAGAGACACTCCCAATGGAAAGACCCTTCCCCCTCCCACTGCCCCACATACACAGGGTTCACTCCACCATGGATACCACTAGAGTCTTCAGCGCAAAGTATAGGTTAAACAAGACTGTACAAATGACAGTTACCAGGGAGCACCTGTAGTGAGATGCATCCTGAAGCTCAAGATCAGTCATGTACTGTTATACTGGGAAGCCACCCAGATAGAAGTATTATTGCTTTGGCTGTCTGTCTACACAACTGACATGAATGACTTAACAACTGGTGCAAACTATTCACAACATAAGTGAAAGGGAGATGTCAGTTTGATGCCTCATACAGAAGACATCCACAGTGATCATGCTCCTAACCGAGCACTTATTATTAACTGGATTAACCAAACTACCTATACCTGACTGTTATCCTAAATGCAGATGTTATCTGTTTTGCCTTGGACTGCAACTCCAGAGAGCTGTCTCTTCATCTGTTTGGGCTGGTATTCCCCAGGGCTCAATGTTCAGAACCCAAGTAAAGTAGAATACTTGAAAACCTTGGTATTCATGTACTGTATGTTGGCTGGCTGAATAGATGCAGAAAGTCAAAGAATAGACAGAGGGATGGAAGTAGGGATTGAGGGACAGATGGAAAGACGGATGTTAGGCGGGGCTGCTCTTTCTTCAGCCATTTGCATGTGGTTACTGTGCAATTACTGTAGGTTTAGTGTGAGTACTGTATTACTGCACTATATGAAGGATAGTTATTTATTGTGTCCGGAATGAGCATTTTTATCCCTCACTTATCCTATATCAGGTATTAAAGAATATCAACGCATTCCAGCCTACGTATTGAACAGTATTTAAAGGACCAATGGCATGCCATTTTTTAGACGTAACTGCTTGTGTATTTTATTTATATGTGTGTGAACTTTGATCACGTCAGGAAGTGTTACATTGATCTTCACGGAGAGCAAAGGAGGGAAGATGAACAGAAGCTTTCTAATTAGAATCTGGACAAAGGAAGCTAAAGCAAACCATACAAGGCTGCTTGTCCAAAAGCAGCCAAGTCAACAGATTGTTAAATTATTAATATATTAATTCAAATGTACTAGTTGGATTGCCTTCTGTTAACTAAGACATTTTGATTTTTAAATTGGTTTTTACATTGTCTTGGAACTGTTGTATTTACTGTAGGTATTAAAAGGAGCACAATGATTGGTCCATTCAAGTTGCAGTGTTAGCAAAAAGTACTGTAAGCTGTTTGTGGATGACATAAACAAAGGGATCGTTTCAGGACTGAAACAGTAACATTATTTTACTGAAGATTTTAATTTCTTGTACATAAAAACTGTAACCATGTCAGAGAAAAAAAGATAGGATATGTCGGAGTAATGCTATAAATTAAATTGGATTATTTTTTATGGAGATAATATAGTATATAAAACATTTGTATTCATGACCTCACTGACAACTTGTTGTTTTTGACTTTAAAAAGTCTGACGTGCATTTCATGAATCTGTCTCGGCATGCTGCATTCATTAGCCAGGTCATTTAGTCCTTTTTATTTATTTAAAAGCAGCCTGGTTCTAAATGAGCATGTTGGAATAGTCTCAACACATCCCTCTGTACTAGCATGGCCACTGTAAATTCACATCCCTCTGTTTGCATATGACTTAGCGGATATCTGCATTATCATTTCTCTTATTCAATTTGCTCTTAATCTGAGCAGTGTACATTGTATATAAACTCAGAATGGATCAATATTTACCATACTCTGGTTTTAGGCGCATCACCAGTTTTAATTAGCTAATGACTGCAGCATGTTGGTGTAGCCGGACAAACACATATGTCACTGATTACACATTTATTTACATTATTCTAATGTTTTTGTATATACTTTATTTGCAATTTTAAGTTGCTTGAAAATAACTGTACAAAGGGTCTTTGTTGAATCTTTCTAAAATTATCATTGTAAATGCATCTTAACAAGCTAGTAAATAAAATGTTCACAGTATGATGATGTTTTTTAATGAAGCATTAATGTTGTCAAGTGGTGACCCAACAGAGGACATGATGTCCACTCTAAAAATGCTAACACACCGTTAAAGTGGTTCCCCTCTTTTCAGGACCTTTTTTTATTGCTGTTTATCTTGTAATTGTCTTGCTTTACAATGTGTCCTGTTTATTTTGCCTTTTTGTTTTATGTAGTTTCATATGAATGATTTGAAAGGAGATTATTACGTCTCTTTACCTGCACATACAGTTTTAGCAGGCTGTGACTAAGTGCTACTGGAATAGGACCTCTGACTGAAGTAGTTTCTTTTTTCAGTGCACTTGCTCATCATTTTGCTTTACGTCACCTCTTACTGTCACCTCTAAACGGATGTGTATAATGGGGAAGCTGAATTCACGCATTCTGCTATACATTATTTAGTCCTTATCTTTCACATCAGTTTGATGCTAATTAATCTACATGGTTCTGCGTTTTAATGTCCAGCAATGTGAGGGCTGAAATGTTCCATTTCTTTGTTTTATGTCTTACTTGATGTTGACAGATACTATCAGATTTTGGCAAGTACTGCATGTGTCCTTTACCATTGCTCAATCAGAGAATGCAAACCTTAAAAACATAGCTTGGCATAGTTTTTTTAGGTGTCCATTACACTGACTGAAAAAGCTGCACATGAATATTGCATGGACATGCATCATCTTCTGTGCAGCTTTTCTCTGGGGATGGCCTTAAGTAGAGAAGATGGAAGGTTACTTGGGGGGTTTTGGAGACAAGACACGTTAATTTTTCCAAAAACGCACTAATGATCTTCTCCAATAACATGTAATTGTTTTGATCTAAACTGACAAACCAGCCCAAATGCTATTGATTAGAAGAAGGCTGGTTGCATGTTCAGTTAAACTTTGCAGTGTTAGTCATTGCTGGGCCATTAAATGATTGCAGATAGTCTCTAAAGTGCTGATGGCCAACGTGATTAAACGTGAAAATCATGTGCATTTCCCTCCTTGTTGTGTCCGTCAAATGGCCGGAAGGGGCTAATGTAAAAGCATACACTGTGCAGTTTCGCATGATTATTGCAATTGGTTTTCTAGGGGGACCGACCCCGACTGCATCCACCATCACCACCACCAGCACACACCCCTCAGCACCGGTGATGCATCCCCGCGGCAAAGGCACGGACAACTCCTCGTTAGAGTCGTCTCGACTTTAGAATGGTGCAGAAATCTCTCAACGGCGGGGTTTACCCAACTCAAGCCGGAGAGAAAAAGCACAAAGTCGGCTTTGTTGGATTGGACCCCGGCGCTCCTGAATCCAACAGGGATGGAGCGCTGCTCATTGCGGGTTCGGAAAGCACCAAACGGAACAGCATCCTCTGCAGACCGAGGTCCAGCATCTCCGCCGGGAGACCCAGACCGTCGAAGAAAAATGCCAGCTATCGGAAACTACAGAATTTTCTCTATAACGCGTTGGAAAGACCGCGGGGATGGGCGTTCATCTACCACGCTTATGTGTAAGTGATGTTCGGGCTTAAACCAAGCATGTTGATTGTGTCATCATGGCCTTTTACTA
This sequence comes from Sander lucioperca, assembly GCF_008315115.2. Taxonomy (NCBI): domain Eukaryota; kingdom Metazoa; phylum Chordata; class Actinopteri; order Perciformes; family Percidae; genus Sander; species Sander lucioperca. The sequence goes on from NC_050184.1 coordinate 13,223,423, forward strand.
TAGGATGCACCGCTGTTACTGTGTCATGATTTCGGAGGAGCTGTTATGGAGTTTTGCGGGTTTTGTGTCTCGTTTTGCATGTATGATGTTCAGATAGCGCATTAAAGGGTTAAGCGTTATGCTGCCAAGCTGCTATGGCCCGATTATAGGAGGGGTATCGCTTCACCTGCATAACTCCTGCTTTGACTCTTCATGCTGCCTTTTGCAACTCATGCTTGTGTCATATTGACTGATGGCATTATGCTGATTCAGGACATGCCTACAGTCTATGTACGGCATGTGCTCACATCTTACACAATTATTGTTTTTCATTGATTAGAGTTATCATGTGTTGCGGCAGGCAGCAGTCGGTTTCAGCACCGCGGTCCGTGGACAGCTCCGCGCCGCGTCAGTACTTTCACTAATTAACGTTGCAGTCCAGCTCTGCACAGTGATGTTGACTGTATACAGTATCTCTGTGAAGGCAGATACAACAGTCTGTGAGCTTCTTGTAGTCAGAACCAGTGTAGTTGGAACATGATGCCTCGCCTTTGTGTGTGAGGTCTGGGTTGAAGACAAACATTGTCAGACTCCAGTAATGGCATCATAAATTAAATAGGTTGGTGATCTGTGACATCTGGTGAGCGGTAGGCATTAAGGTAAGCAACAACCAATGACAAAAAAATTTGAGGATACATATTCCGTAATTCTTATACTTTAAAGGGGTATTGCATCAATCTGATGCACTTCCATTAAGTTTTTTTGGGCTAAGAGACTGACAATAGAGACTGGTCAGAATCGGTGCAGCAGAGGCTGAGATATCCACATTTTATGGTCTACATTTCCCATAATTCAACCTATAGCAACCCGGGGGGGGGGGGTTGCTATATAATCACCCACATCGTTTAAACTCCATGTCTGACATGCAGACTTTCTGTTAAAAATATGTTGTTGTCTATTATTTTTATTTTCTCAGAGTCGATAAAGCTCCTCCAGAGTCCCAGAAGACATTATTTAACTGTTTGCAGAAGCTGAGTAGTACTCCCAATTACTAGTAAACTGACCTTTATGTGTAAAATCAATGGACTTTTCTTTTACCACATGTAACTTGCAGTAGTTTTGTGTATGCTATTAAGGTGTAAGATATTTAGCCTACACATGTCAGCTCTATTTTCCAAATTAAATGGTGGCTGTTAGTAGTTTGCCCTCCAGCCATGCCTGGATCCTTCCTATTCACTGATAATGCATGCTTGGTAGTGAGGAGTTAAACGCCACAGCATTAAGAAATTCACTGTGCACCACATATCGACTCCCCAGAGACGGCTGGTTGCCCAGAAAGTAAGCCTTTAATGTGAAAACACACACACACACACACACACACACACACACACACACACACACACACACACACTTACACACACACAGAGGCCCTCTGGGTACTTTGAAATATTAACTGAATACTATAACAGCTAGCTAAAAAGCCTTCTTTACCATTTGTGTGGCTTTGCTTTGGTCTTCATGGACCAATGTCGCTCTTAGGAGGTGGTGCTAACTTCATGGCTGAATCTAGTACAGGCAGCAGTGATGTTTTGTGTATGAGCATACTGCATTTAGAGGCAAATAAACTAAGCAACCTAGTTAGAGCAGGGTCAGTAGCATTTGTGCTGCCTTAAATCTGAATCCTGTGGATCGCATGTTGTAAGTTAGTGTACAACTCTACCCTTATATAAAGAAATCTGATTGGAGAAAGGGGACACATCTACAGTTACAGCAAATTCATACAAAGTTTACACTATGCCATCCAGCCTGCAAAGGAACATTTGCGTAGAGTAACCATGACTCTGCCTCTTTTCCAATTGTCTGTTCTATATATTATTCATAAGCACCACACTTCATTTAATCTCCCAACTCTTTTTACTTCCAGCCAGCTGATTTATAAAACTATCATGTGCTGACTTCGAAATCTTTCCCCTCCTATTTCATTCTTCTACTTATCTCTGCTCCAAAAGACAGCATTTGGCAAACAAAATGACATCGCTGCCTTGAGGTGACTAAGAGCATTGCAAAATGTGCTCGTGCTCAGAGAACAACAGCTATTTCTCTTTGAGGGGTGTCCTCCTGAAATGTTAGGCAGGTGTTTTGCTCCTCAGTCTTGTTTGTAATGCATGTGTGAAAGATCAATGTGTGGAACATGAGTGCCTATATCCAGTGTGCTCTCTGTCTTGCTGCCTCTCTTTCTCCTTCTATCTATCTAGCTGTCTGAGGCTAAGGCCACCCCTTAGGTTCTATCACTGGTCCAACATCAGTTAAAGAGGAGAGACACAGTGGTCCACAGTCAAGGATATTCATGTGCATCTAAATCTTCAGTGTCTTGTAAAATGCAGCATGCTGTAAATGGGTTTAAACATTTTGGATTCTTATTAGTGAAAGGGAAAACTGTGACATACCTTTTACACCAAAGGCTTCTTTGAACAGCCTGCTGTCAGAACAGTTATAGTGTGTCTCTTTGTTCACATTAATTCTGTAAGGAGGGACAATTTGGCAGTTTGCAAAAAAAGGCTTTTCATTTGTCAGGTTCTTGTCTCTAGCTACAGGTCGGCACCCTATACGAATCTATCCAAGCAACGGTATGTTCCTGCACTGATACAGAGATCAGGGCTCTGATATCTTCACTGATTTGGCTTCAATAGGAGCCTCATTGCTGAGTCCTCTTGCAGGAAGCACCAGCTGTGTGAGAAAATTGAAAGCCCTCTGCAGCTGTTAGATGACAAAATGTGTCAGTTCTGCACCAAAGTGGAACAAAGGACTTCTACTGAAAAAGATGGCAAAGGAGAGGAGGACAAACAAAGAGTTTAGAAAGTGATCGATCAGTGAAAACAAAATGAATGTTCTGTTAAACTTTCTTATAGTGATTCAGAGAGACAGATTGAGGACATGTTCCAGTTATTTGCTATTCTGCTGAGCTGAGCAGCTAAAGACAAACTGGTGAAGAAATAAGGTGAGGACAGTAGCAGACAGATGCCCGCTGCCAAGCCGCTGAGATGTGATAGAGTAGTCGGTTTTGTGAAAAAGGGTGTCTGATGGGAGGTGGAAGTAGAAGACTAACATTTGAATTCCTGTAGTTAGGTTATTGCTAGGAATAAATTGTGTTCCCACTGCTATATTGATGAAAAGCCCTAGAAAGCTGTTAGCATATTTTAATATTTTGTCCCAGAAAGCTGTTAGCATATTTTAATATTTTGTCTCTCATGATGTTGACCCGAGAATACACCCTTGCTCAATTCAACACACTAAGGGGTTTTGCAGCTACAACCTTACTTGGTCTGGTCATGACCAGTTCCAGTTAGCGTATGGTGGTTAGTATTAGCAAACTTGAGTTAAAGTCCCATAATGTAAAAAGTGAGATTTCCATGTTTTTGATTATGAAGCAGGTCAAGGTGCTATATAAATACTGTAAAAGTATCAAAACTATATATAGTTATAAAGTGCCACTACAGTGCCATTACAGTCATTGTCTGTCTGCAATGACAGTGCAGACACACATTATTATGAATTCCACTTGCTTTCTTGGCTTTCTTTCTCTGTGTAGCATTCAAGCGCTAGGGTTGTTCAGGTGTCCACGCTTGTGTGAGGTACCAGAACCTGTTTTGCACTAGTGCATGCATTTACACAAGACGAGTGACCCAGAGAGTCGTCACCACCCTCAAACATCCCCTGAGGAGCCCACACAGTGGACACCGCAGTGCTAGCACATGGCACTATTTGCTTAGTAAAACTCCCTCCTTCCTTGTTATTTGCTTTCCTCTGGTTCGTCGCAGTCTAAATTTAGTGTGATAAGTATGTCTGGGTAGGTAATGTGCTGATCGGGGCAAATCAATATTTATTTATCTGCAGCTCAGGAGGAAAGGCAGGTTTTTCTGCTCCCAACAACAGCCCCCTCAACTTGATTGATCAATAGTCATGTTCCTACTGATGTCGTCTGGACCTCTCTGGAAACAAGTGGATGTGTGTGTGTTTCTGCCCCTGGCTGTTTGTCATCTGCAATAGTGAATGTGACAAGCTCTATGTACTGTGCGTGTGTGTGTGTGTGTGTGTGTGTGTGTGTGTGTGTGCGCGCGCGCTTGTGGTATCAGAATGTTACATTATCAGTAGTTGAAACATCCATCTATCTACAACTGATCCTTCTATTAATGTCAATAGAATGAAAACTATTTAGTAACAGTAATGTAATAACAAATCTGGAACCTTAACAGTGTTAGTTGATTTTAGGTCCCTGGCTTTAAGATATTAATTAAAATGTTGCACAATTAATGAAAGGAATAGTTCAACATTTTGGATATATATTCTCCCCTTTGCTTTCTTGCAGAGAGTTAGAGGAGAAGATTGATATCACTACCATACCTGTGCAGTACTGCAAGTACAGGTTGAATTTTCTCCAAAACGTTGAACTATTTCTTTAATTTAAAATTGGCACATTAGTGCAAATTGCTTTGTATCAGACATGTTGCAGTCATAAAGTAAATTACATATTGACATGCTCTTGTTTTGACATGTTTATTGTCCTCATTGTACTGTCCTGACCAGACCTCATGCATATTTGACCATGTGTCTTACCCAGACTTTCTCAGAACCACGAGCTGCTTTGTGTATCCACAGCCAGTATGATGGAGAGGTATACATGGATCTGTTGCTGCTTGACTTTGCTGATGGTAAAGGGAAGCATAGCTTCAGGAGCTAATTGTTTGACTGTTTCACGAGGCAGGTTCTGCCCCCTCTCCTTTATCAGCAAGTGTCCTCACTAATAAGTACTGATGAGCTTGGCGAGGTCGGCTCAGGAAATTTGCATAAACTGATGTCCAATTAGACTTGCAGTGAGCCAGCGTCTTTGTACACATTTCATTTCAGTAGTTAGGGACTACATGGAGCTTATTACTGGAAGAAAAATCTGTGTAAACATGTACAGTAGAACAGATTTTGTGCAGTCTCATTCTCATTTTTTGAACGAAACTGACTAGAAGTGATATCAACACCTTGTTACGGTATCAGCATGATTAATGTAGAAGTCCTCATTATGGATGTGTTTTCAGTAGCCTATACATTAAAAAAATGTTGGTCTTCAAATGGTGAAAAGACAAGTCAATGTGACAAGTCAAAGTGCTGTAAATGACAATATGTGAAGACTCCTTGGATGACTGACCTACCAACAGGAACACCAGACATCTCAGGGTCGTCACAATGAAATGTTTTTCTGCACTTGGGAAAAGCAGGTGCCTAAAGAGGAAGCATTTAATTCCCTTTGAGCTCAAAATCTGCTCGAAGCTTATTTCAGTGGATCTGTAAATAAAATTTAACACAGAGACAAAGTGTGCACACGTCATTTGCACCTTTGCTTTTGCAGGAGGAGGCGATGAAGGTGATCATTATGGCATCAAATGCGTGCTAAAAAGGGAGAAAGGAATTTGTGTTTTTGCCATTCCTGGTAGATGATAAATGACAACCTTTCAGGGTTGGCCCTCGGCTCTAGACTTGTGTGGGCCCTAAGTACTGTAAATATTATTGTTTTAAGCACACATAATGTAAGAATAAGCATGTATACTAAACTTATTAGCAGCAAGACTATCTTTAAATAGACTACGGTAAATACAGTATTTGTCTATTACCCCCTAACCCCATGACTGGTCCTTCTTAGGGCTTTTTGCTTAACCTGGTTAGTTTGATACATATTTTAGTGTTATGTTCTTATTGGAAAGAGCTGATGTGTAAGATTTCTAGATGTAGAAAGGATATGACCCGACCAAAAAGATATGTTGTCATGGCTACAGAGAATGAGTTGGACCCAAATGCAGAGACTGGCAGGTAGTGTAGGTTTGTAAGAAGATTTAATAATAAATCACAGTTCATACCAAACAAAGTGTCCTGAAACAGCAGGCAGAGTACGAGCAGAACAGGCAGAATCCAAAAACAGGAATAGTCAAAATAACAGGAACACCCAGACCAAAAAGGGGTAGAACAAACAAACTCTAACACGGAAAACCATTCACAGAAAATACAATGACCTGACACAAGACAAGAGGTAACGAGGACTAACAAGGGACAGGTGATACAACAGGTGGAACAAATCAGGGTGGGGCAGAACAATCAAAAAAGGCGGGAAACAAACAAAGACAGGAAGTAAATTAGACAAGACAAGGGAGACAAGACAGACTACAAAATAAAACAGGAAACAGAACATAACAGAAAATCACAATCATGACATACGATTCACAAGGCTATATGTTAGGCTATATGTTGAAGAACATATACTGTAGTTATTACAAATAATTATTGTTATTGTGCCAAGGCTGGTACAGTGATCAAATGAGAAAGAAAGACAAAAGAGCAAGAAAAGGGCAAAACAGGTAAAATGTGCAGATTTTACTAGACTAGCTAACAGCTAACTACTTACTAACAGCAAATGAGCATGTAGTTTGGGGCACTAGTTTGGAAAGCCACAGGCAAGTAGTTTAGTCTTATTTTAATCAAATGTATTCTCTCTCTCTTTCTTTGATTGATTATTATTACAGTGACCTTTCATATACTCAGGTTTAAAGTACATTTGTGCTATTACTTTCGATTTTTCACGAGGAACCTCTAAATCTAAAATCTAAAATTTGTAGTGACACAGTAAATTCCTGCAGTGAAACATCCACCAGGCAGGCACGTAAGGACATAACATATGGCTGTTCCCATGTGAAAAGAATTATACCACTTTCTTAAACTGACCTCCAAATCTAATTTATTTAACTTAAATCATGGGCTGCAGTGCAGGCAAACTGTTAAAGAATATATTGTGAAGATACTTATCTCAATTTGTGTTGACTTTCATTCTTGTATATATAAGGGAATAACAGAAGAGTCAGACGTTGGGCTGATCAAGAGTTAGAAGAAGAAAACTAACTAAAATTAGGCAGAAGGCCTAAATACAAACAGACTAACATACTCCAAGGGGGTCCCTGTCTATTTAGAGACAGACTGCAGAAGGAAATAAGATAGTTTAAGAAAAAGTTCTTGACTACTGAAAGGTTTTTGTCTGCAGGGCTGTACCGGGTTTTTACAAGGTTTGCCGAAAAAAGAACCAAGCCTTGTGATGACGATCACATTGTAAGGAAAAAGTATACTAGCTTCTGTTATTATGAGTAATGAAAGCTCAAAGCCGTGCGAAGCATCTGGGCCCATTGTGGGTGAGATGGTTGGAAAAATATGGACCGGACTGCTTGAGATGTTTGTCATATTGGTAAAAATGGAACACTAAGTACAAACAAAGACTGAAGTTGCATTGTTGACACTGTATAACAATCTATATAAGCATATAAAGAGAAATTCCTATTTTATCTGCTTTTATATATTTAACTTTTAATTGCTCTTTAATGTTTCATTTCTTATACTGCACTGTAACTTTTATTCTTGTATTTTATCTGTTTTAAATTTTTTATTCTGTTTTCATGTAAAGCACTTTGAATTGCCCTGTTGCTGAAATGTGCTATACAAATAAAGCTGCCTTGCCTTGCCTTGCCTTGTAAATCGCCCGTCTCTGAGCTTATTGTTTTATCACAATTTGTTGGCAAAAATGTTGTCAGTTTTTGGTTAGGAAGTTCAATTTTGATTTTGTTATTGTCTTGTGTTCATTAAAAAAAATCTTTTCTAGGGCCCCCCCAGAGACCAGGGTAACCTAAGCAACTGCTTATATTGCCTAATGGGGAGAGCTGGCTCTGCCATAACTGGTACAAGAGGAACCTGTCCTGGGGCGATTCCAGGATTTTTTAAGTGGGGTGGCACAGGGGAGGGGATCAGTAATCAGTCAGGGAGGCTCGGTGTGTGTGTGTGTGTGTGTGTGTGTGTGTGTGTGTGTGTGTGTGTGTGTGTGCGTGTGCGTGTGCGTGTGCGTGCGCGTGCGCGTGCATGCATGCGTGCGTGTGTGTGTGTGTCTACAGGCTCAGTCTGCCTTTAAAAAAAAAAAAAAAACAATTCCAGTGCTGGTTCCATAATTTTGGATAGTCATCATGGAAACATTAATTGGTCATGTGACAAGGGCTGTGAAGATTAGCAGAACAGACAGCCAAGTGACAGTGCTCTGATCCAACAAAAATCACAATTGTCAGGTAGACAGCACTCTAGCCCAATGGATTTTTTTGGGGTCACCTGGTGGGGCCAATCATATATCATGGGGGGCGGTAGCCACCCCTTGCCCCCATTCTAGCCCGCCCCTCAACCTGTCAGAAAAAGACAGCAAAATTGAGTGACCTGGAATAAAAGAAAGCTAAACCTTGCTATGAATAATAGTGTTGTTAGTTTAAACTAACAATATCTATACTGACTGCAATTCCAATGTACCAGGGATGCCATTGAACAGTTTGCATACATTTAATAATCCAAACTATACAGAAAGCTGCAGAATGTAATAGAAGCGTTCTCAGTGCAAGAAGAGCTCACTTTTACCGAGCAAGTATTGACTGCTGTAGCCATCAATGATGTATGAGATGCCAAAAACACACATATGCTGTAGATGTAAGAGAGAATGACCTCAACCTAACACATACAATGAACACAACTTGTGCAGCTGAATGTGTTAACAGCTCATTTGGCTTTTTGTTGTTCTTCATGTCTCTGATGAAGAATAATAAAGAATATAGTAACGAATGAGCTCTTCCATGGACTTTACCATTGCCACATAGCGTTGATCTTTGCCGCTTCACTCTGATTGGCTGACAGCCAGCAGCCTTTGCCAAGAGTTTGATACACCAAACAGAAACTGCAGCTGCAGGAAAAGGAAAGTCAGGTGAGCTGCAGTTCTGGTATAAAAAAGGGATTGTATTTTCAGAGTTAAGCTTTGGCTTCTTGCTTCTGAACTGATGAACAGATCATTGTCGGAGCAAAACATTTCTACTGATCATATCAAGCTGATTAATTTAAGCTGTAACTAAATCACAGTCTAGATTGTTACCTTTCCATTTGGCTCTTGCTTAAACTGATTTGGAATGATTTGATGGAAAGTGGTGTGCTAAATGTAATCCTTGCTTTGATTACGTGACATGTTACAAGATTCAGTCCAGGGTAGTTGTGTTGAAAGATGAGAGTGCAGAGAATAATTGTTCTTGGACTGTAGAATTCCAGGTTCCAGTATGTGTGTGTGTGTGTGTGTGTGTGTGTGTGTGTGTGTGTATGTGTGTGTATGTGTGTGTGTGTGTGTGTGTGTGTGTGTGTGTGTGTGTGTATGTGTGGGCTGGTGTTAGCTCTTTTCAGGCCCTCTGTGACATTTTGCCATGACGGCCCTCCTCTATACTTTCAAAGCTGTACAAATCAATATTTCTTGTATTAATAATGGATGAAATGACTAGGTGTAATGGAACAGCGTCACTGGTGATGACGAACCCACAGAGACTTATGACCCAACTCTTCCCTCTTTCCCTCAGCTCTACAGAGTGTTGAGGGCCTGGAAACCTCTGCTCTCATCAGCTTTATTTTAAGCTGTAGCAGGCAGCTGTATGCTACCTGTCTCTGGAGTTGATAGAGACCAAAACAGAGCTAAAAGGAGAGTGACTATTGGACTTCGTTCATCAAGTGGAAAGAAACACGACTCCAGATAAAGTTGCTTTGTGTCTGCTGGATGTGTAAATAGGTATTCCTAACATGTTCCTCATAACACTCACCCTATAGTTTCTCCATCTTTTTAAATGATGATTGCCCAGTTGTCCTGTCACTATGTCATGTGTCCTGCTCAGTGTAACATCTCAGATGTAAGTTTTCCTTGAAGCTGGGGCAGGCACTTTATTTTTGGCATCGCTGGGAAAACACTCCATAATTATATTTCAGCATATTGTAATTGTTGTGGTCTGAGAGAAAACTAAACTGCATTTCCTCCTTGGCTCTGTTTTACCCGTGATGGGAGACTTTGGCCAATCATAGGCCATTTCAGAGAGAGAGAGTGTTTCTATTGGCTGTTCTACAAATGCAGATGTGTGAGCACATTCGGTGAAAGTTCTAAAAACTGTAGGTTAGGGTTGCAGCTAATTGAGGGCTAAACTATTAGATAAGAGATACCTTATTGTTATCCATCTATATGCAGTGCAGTACTGTACATATAGGAGCAAAATTGTGTAAAAATGTATTCTAGTTTATTGTCCAGGGAGCGGCCATTTGCATTTACAAGGAAAACAGGACCGTCATTCTTGTACAATTGCTGCTATATAACTGCATATATAACGAGTACCGCTATATATATAATGGTATTAATATTTTTTTTTGCTATCTGCCTACTCCAGCTTTATTCGAACCTGGTTTAGCTCATTCATCAGGTCACACACTAACTTATCTCATACTTTAAATTGGTAAATGACTTCACTTTAGTGAAGTCTGAGCTCTAATGTGTTACACCTGATCTTGTGCGCTCAGGAGATCATTCCACAGTATCTCTACTATGATTAATGTTAGTTGTGCCTGCGTCTTTTAAAATCCTGCATTGTCCCAGTATTGGGTTTCACCAGGCACTCTCCATTAGTTCTGCTTTGGATTCCTTCCAGTGGATCTTTTCTTCAGAAAGTCCCTTAGGTCGAGCCCTGCCATGCCTCTTCCTTTTCAAATCACATGTTATCTTCCATCCAATAAAGCGCTCGCCTGATGGTCTCTGCCAGTCTTGGCTGCAGAATTGATTTTCTTCCGAAACACATCAGTCTACTTAAAACCATCTACCATTGCTTTACTATTTGTATCTGAAAGAACCATTGTTTTATAGCTCTTTCAACAAATTTCTACCTGTTTTTGAAGATGTTTGCTCTATGGTTTTGTCCCAGTCTTAACAAAGACTAGTTTATTAACCTCTGACATTAACTCCTATACTATATTGAAAAGAGTTGTGACAAACATCACTAATGACTTTAGCAGAAGACAGATATTGTTGTTTAGGCTGTACAGTAAGGAGGAGGTAATACGTTTTTGTAACTCCAGTGAAGACAGCTGACTGACACAGCCAGTAAATACACTTACTCTGTCTAATAAGATGTAACTCCCATGTTCTACACTCCCAGGTGATTGGATTTCTTGTGCAAACATATGTGCAAATGGTCATTTAAAGTTCCATATGCGTAATTTTAACTCACCAAAATGTATTAAAAGTGCACTATGAGTTCCTGCATGGTTTCAGCGCGATTTCATTTTTGTCTCAAATCATAGCCATCTCTCCTTGATCCGCTAGCTGCCTGCCCCCTGAATACACTGTGAAAAAGCCCGGTCTCGGGAGACAACACAGGGGTCGTAAACGTCAAACAAACACTAGAGGCACAGGCTGTGCACCAAAATACAACAAACCACGTTCCAGCCAATCACCCCAAGAAAAATCAGTGTTCAAATGAACATTTACCTAATGTTATCTGCTTGCTTGCCTGCAATTCTTCTTTCAGGTTTTCTTTATTACTGTATTTACTCACTAAATCAAATAAAACACAAATACTGTATACTTTATTAATCCCTTTTGGGGAAATGTATTTGTTTGTCTCTGTTTTGTTATTTTATTATACATCCACGTGCACATGCATTGGAGAGATTTCAGAGCGAGGGGGCTGCCCATGGACAGGCAGGCACCCCGAGCAGTTGGGGGTTTGGTGCCTTGCTCAAGGGCACCTCGGTCGATTATGGTCTGTGCGGGGACTTAAACTAACGACCCTCCGCCCCTACTTATTTACTTATCCTAACTGAGCTGCAGCTGTTTATGCAGTTTGGCTTGTTTTGTTCCACTAATGAAGACACCACCCAGGCTCTGCAGCTCTAATGATTCATTCAGTCTCCAACTGTACCCACTTAGGTTTCAGAAATTGATTAGCAGATGGCAATCGGTCTTTATGGTATATTATCACAACCATCACCACAGCTGAATACTAAATCTAATGTGGAAATACCATTAATTGTGGGTTCTTCTGTAATGGTATCTGCAATATAGTGCTGATATATATAATAAGAAATTGCACCAATGATAACTGTTGAAAGAGGTCTGTGTTTATCCAGGTGAACTGGGACATTGTTTCTGAAAGACATAATACTGTTCTGTTAGTCAAATGTCATTTTTCAGTGCTTTGAATGCCTGTTCATCTCCATTGTATTGGAGTGACAGCACATGTTTCAGAGGTGAATCTGAAAACCTCAGCACGTATAACTAAATTATGCATATCTACAAACTACTAAGGTTTTCTTTTGGGTGAATTGACCCCTTAAGATACAGCTATTCAAATAAGTTATTTTTCTTTTAGATATTTTCTTCTAGATATTGAACTGTTCCATTCTTGGAATCTTAAGACATAGGTGTGTATTTTGTTGTGTTTTTTGGACAGCTTGACGCACAATGAATGCACAACATTTAAATTTTGTGGCTTAACTGACAAGCATGACAGTGAGCAGTAAACACAGCGCTTCAGAAACCTCTCACTGACATCACAGATGCTATATCCATATGTTTCTCCAGTCAGTTTCAACTGAACATATTGAACTTCTTGTATATAAAACAGGATTTGACAAATGGAACTGTGACCTCAGAATAAAAAAGCAATTAATGTTTGGGCTCTATCTCTTCCAGCTTCCTCTTGGTCTTCTCCTGTCTCATACTTTCAGTCTTTGCCACCATCAAAGAGTTCAAAAATAGCTCAGAAAGTGCCTTGTACATCCTGGTAGGTATCATTTCATTTGCTGTAAACCTATTTCTCCATATACATTCATGTCACAGGGTTAACTTCACCAGTTTGGTTTGTTCCACAGGAAATTGTGACCATCGTGGTTTTTGGAGTGGAGTACATTATAAGGATATGGGCTGCTGGCTGCTGCTGTCGATACAGAGGATGGAGAGGGAGGCTAAAATTTGCCAGAAAACCTTTCTGTGTAATAGGTGAGATAACAGGGTCACTGGCTGTCATTTCTCTCACCTTGCTCTCTCAGAGGAACAAAACAGACAAATTCGTACTGTGTTTTTCCATCTCTTCCTTTTTCAAATGCTGGAGAGTCTGAGCGAGTATAAGATAACCATCTTTGTTATGCTTTCTCTTTTTTGTTTTTCATCATATCCGTTGCCTCGAGGTTATGCAAAAGTAAAAGAAAAGTACTAAAGTAAAGAAAATTTGACACTTCAAATACTAGTTGCCTAAGTACTTGGAACAGCTTTTGAATTACAACAAAATCGATCATCGTTGCACACAGTAAAGTTCTGTAAATTCAGTCTGATTTGATTAAGGATGCTATCTCTCGCTTCCCCTGCTTCCCAGAGTGTGTCGAGTTCAATGAGTGTGTTTTGTTCTTTCTCCAGACATTATGGTGCTGATAGCCTCAGTATCCGTACTGGCAGCTGGATCTCAGGGCAATGTTTTTGCCACCTCGGCCATCAGAAGTCTGAGATTTCTGCAGATCCTGCGCATGCTGCGTATGGACCGACGGGGAGGAACCTGGAAGCTGCTCGGATCTGTAGTTTATGCCCACAGCAAGGTTACATCATTTTGTTATTTTTCTGTAGAGGTTCACAAGGAGTTGAAACACCTTTCTCAATTTTGTGATCAGATCTTTAAATAATAATGGTGGTAGTATAAAAAAGACCTGATATGATAAATGATGTATCTACAACTTTACTACAAGAACTATTCTTTACTGCCTTCTCTTTGATTAATGTCCACTTCCAACATCTTTTTATGAGTAAATAAAAACAGGTTTAATTATTATTATTTTTACCTAGAAAACATACAAGTGAAAATACTTTTTTCTACACGTTCCACCAAAACAAGTTCCTTCCTGAGGCTATTTTGCAGCGGCACCGTGGCTTTTCCCGGTGCTTAGCACCGCCCAAGACGATTGTGATTGGTTTAAAGAAATACTAATAAAGCAGAGCACGCGGCGCTGTGGAGGAGGGTCTGGCAAAGCGAGACTATCTTTCCTTGGAATCATAGCATCACCCATACAATACAGTATATCACTATATTTTGCTAGCAGTTGGCCACATGAAGAACTGAGTACTTAGTCAACAAGATGATCAGGGCCAAATAGAGGGTACCAGGTTTAAGGCCTCTCTGCACAAGTTTATATCTACGTCTGAGTCACTAGTATTCAAGTCTAACGGTAGACATCTTCACATGGGGGTTTAAACCATCGCAGTTGAAATTACAAGTGCTTTATTTTCCAATGTGCTACTTCAGGGACACACTGTTTCCAGTCATGTCTCTTCCAAGTAATTCTCTCAGTTTTAATTGAGCTTTGAAATACAATTATTAGATGGCACTAATAAGCTGTGGAAAATGAGTGACTGTGTGTGTTTGTGTAAGATGTGGTGAGAGGGCGGGTGTGTGGCGTCTGTCGAGGGAAATAAAGGCGTCTATGAAGTACTTGGTTCGCCACAGAGGGCATGCAACTCACACAATCACGTCCAATATTATTACAGAAAGGCCATTTTTACCAATTTACAGGGGTTACGTCACCACTTTGCAAGGCATCCTAGATGACACTTGATTACTTTAGATTCCCTGATGCTCATTGTACTGGTTTTCCCTGTAGGAGCTCATCACAGCATGGTACATAGGCTTCCTGTGTCTCATCCTGGCTTCATTCCTGGTCTACTCTGTGGAAAAGGAGTCAAATGAGGAGTTTGAGACCTATGCTGATGCTCTTTGGTGGGGACTGGTAAGATTTAACCGAGAGACCTGAGACCTAGAATAGCATCCTGTGATGTTTATGATACTCATTTTCCTTCCCCCATTTCCCCCCATTTCAGTTACCTCGTATTTTCTATTTTAAAAAAAAAATCTACAAACCTATACCACACCACTTAAATCAAGTATGTGACTTAAATTGATGTTTTCACCAGATCACTCTCACGACCATTGGATATGGTGATAAGGTTCCCAAGACGTGGAATGGACGCTTGCTGGCAGCCACATTCAGCATGATCGGGGTGGCCTTCTTTGCTCTTCCTGCTGTAAGTACGAGGCCTCGTCAGCAGTACTTTGACCCAGTGTCGTTGACAAAAGACTAAGCTTAAAGTGCTGATTTGTAAGAGCCTTGTTTGTGTTCATTTGGTCTAGTCTATCCATCATGGTGTTCAAGCGCTCATTGACGTGGTGTTACTGCTCTCCACGTCCCTAAAAAAGAGTGTCCAGTTCTGTCACGTATTCTTGGATTTTTTATTGTTAAAGCTTGAATTTCTATAGATGTCGCTGTGTCTGTTATCTGTTTAGCTTCTAACTACTCTGTTTTCTTTATGTTTATTCCAAACAATCAGAACATTAATTACATCACATTTACCGTGAAAGACCCCACAGACTGTGAAAATTTGGACCAGCAGACGTAAAAACTTGTTGGTTTATATAGTTGTCATTGGTCTATGTTTGAGAGTGAACATAGCAGATTATTTCCTCAAAGCTGCACTAATTATTATTCTTATGTGGAAAATTTACATTCATCAGGTCACCCAAAACATGACTCCTAATACTAATGCTAATTCTAATGCTAAAAGCTCAGGCAACTGTTGGTTAGCACAACATTAATAAGGTAATGTCTCAGTGTTGTTTTCACAACTGGCTGTGCTGCAACCAAGTGGCCAAAAAAATAAAAGAAATGCTGCTTTAAAATGTAAGAGGTATATTATTATTTGTAACAAATGAAGCAGTGAAGAATGAAAATGAATTATTACATGTAGCCTAATATGTGGTGTTTATATAATAGGCAACTGCTCAGTAAAGAGCAGTAATAGACCTTTATTCACAGGCGACATTTAGAGTTGTCCTGGCAGGGAAAGCACAGGTGGAACCAATAACACTAACAATCATGGCCTGTTTACCTTATGGTGTCAGTGAACCAGCGCACACAAAAAAAGGCCCTGCTGAATCTGGAGCACCTAAACACAATGCAGTCATGTTGGTAATTACTCATGTGCTCCCTTTGTTAAGAAATGTATGCTGTAAAATATGTTGTATAATGATGTGCAGTACTTTATATGATAGGTGCACCTCAGCCACTTAAATACTTTTCAGTCTTTTATGATTTTGTCAATCAGAAAAAAAGCACTCTTAGTGAGTAAGCTTTAAGAAAGCAGCTAAGACCTGATCAGCCTAGGGCACATACAACTGGATTGCTGTGTCAGCTTCAGAAACAGTCATACTTTTGCTACACTGACTTCTGATGTGTGTGGAGGAAATCAGCATTTTTCTCTCAGATTTCTACTACCTCAGGGCTTTTGCAGACATCAAATCTGAGATATTATGTATTTACTAGATCTTTTTGTTGGATCTGCTTACTGGTCTCTGTTCTACAAGGTGTTGTAGGAATTGTTGCAATTCCAACTCCTGGCCAGTAGAGGTCATTAAAGGTAACTGATCACTTTATGGGCTCTCTGTGTCACACTGACTCTGTATAGGGCATCCTAGGTTCTGGCTTTGCCCTCAAAGTCCAAGAGCAACACAGGCAGAAACATTTTGAGAAGAGACGTAACCCTGCAGCAGGCCTTATCCAGGTATAACATAACAACACCATGTACAGATTTATCAAACAGAGATAACGTTTGTTTTGTGCTCCTGACAAAAAGTAAAAAAAATAAATAATTTTTATTTCCATCTAGGGTGCTTGGAGGTTTTATGCTACCAACCTTTCCCGTACAGATCTGCTGTACACTTGGGATTTTTATGAGCAGACTGTAGCTATCCCAATGTACCGGTAAGTGATACAACTGTCTGAATAATGCCGTACATTGATCAGCATTTCCAATACGTACAACTGTTTTTCCATATCACATTCTGCCATCTCTCTTAAAACTGGGACATCTTATTGTATTCCACAGTCCCTTGTTGAATCAGATACTACTGATCTGTTGTGCAGAATGACACCCTGGTGTGACTTTTCACTTTCTGCTTTAATAAGTGTAATTTTACAGTGGAGGGGAGCTGGTGACTTGGCAGTGACACCAAAACCTCTTTTGAAATGATGTTCAAAAGACAACCACTGCCGGTGTCTACTTTGTTAAATGAACCACTTATTTTGCTGTCCAACTGTATGAATCAGCAAATAAGCTGTGCTTATTTCATGATGGAGAATTCTGCCCTTTATGTGTCTAGAAGTAGAAGATCGCTGCTTGTCTGTTCTATTTGTAAATGACCTCATGTTCGGTTTCATTCCAGTAGGAATTTGAGGTGAAAAGGTGATGACCATCAGAATAAATAACTGTCAAAGTAAATGGAATTAACTTTAAAGTGCCTGGCGGTGAGCTTTAACCTTTCAACACTGAGTGACTTGACAGAAATGCTCTTTGTCTTTTGCCAGACTTATTCCACCTCTGAATCAGCTGGACCTGCTGAGGAATCTGAAGGGCAAGTCATTCAGGTATATAAACATGACCGTGAGAGTGACAAAGCTGATGAGGATCTTATGATCATGAGGATGTCGAGATGCTGATAATGTGGATAAAAGTGATGATAATGTGGATAAACGATGAGCAATGTTCTTGGAATTCAAAAGACTGAAATTGAAAAAAATGTTAAAGCTACATTCATCTAATGATTATATTAACAAGGCATCTATCAAAACACAAATGAACAAAGTGGAGCATGTAGCAAGCTAAAGACCCAAATGAATTTCGAGATTTGGTGAAGACCAAAACAATTAAAGAGAATGAATATTGGACTTTAATGTTTCATGCTGACAGAAACATGACTCCAAATTAATGCTATTACTAAATGTTGCTCCGTGTCTGCCATATCAACTTTGTTGGACTAAAATATGTCAAACATTTCACCCTGCTGTAGCTTTAAAGCGGTTATAATCAATATTTTTATAATAACAATGGATGGAATAGATTTGTGTAATGTGAAAGAGGTCGCTCACAGTTACAAACCCACAGATATTTATCACTTAACACAGTTCCTCTCAGCTCTACAGAGCTTCATAGCGTTTTTCATTGTTTGGGTTTTCGGGCCTGTAACTTTACTGCTTAAGTTCACTCTCATAACATGGTTTTGACATTTTATTTTTAGCAAAAAGTTAGATAAACCCACTGTATACTACCTGGTCAGCACCAATCGTCAGACAGACACAGCTAACTAGCTGGTGAACACAGTGGAGTGTTTGTGTTTTGTATATATTGCTCAGTATCTGCTGCATGTGCAAATAGGCAACTGTTTGCTAACAAGTTCGCTCTATCAACATAAAAGGTGAATATATTTCTATTTTTTCTCAACTTTTATGTTTATTGGGCAAAGTTAAACAAATATCATCATTTAAATTCTGCTAAATAGAAATCCAAAACATGTGGTCTGTATAGATTTAAAAGGTGGACATATTTAAGTGTTGTGTTCACAGCTTGTTTCCGCTGCCCCCAAGTGGCCAAAAGAAAATCCCATATGTAATATTTTTTTGTTTCGTCTTATATATGATTTGAATTTGCAGCAGCACAGCTTTTAACATCCAGCAGATTGACTTAATATTTTTCGGGACATTTTCCAGTGCTGCTCAACCCTAACAATATGGAGCAATGTTGATAATGACATACAGTGTAACACCGTGTAATAGTTGGTGTCTTCTGTCCTCACAGGAAGGAGTCTCAAACAGAAACCTCTCCCAGGTCTGTGATCTGATCGGTTTTTATCCCTCTTCACCTCCCTTTGGCTTCTCTTCAAATCTGCTCTTAGTTGCTGCTGAGGCACTCTTCTTGGGGGAGTGTGTGTACAGTAGCCGTGTGTGTGTGTGTGTGTGTGTGTGTGTGTGTGTGTGTGTGTGTGTGTGTGTGTGTGTGTGTGTTTTTTTTGGGGTAAGTCCAGACATCGATGTGGCTATGTGTTAAGCACCTCCTTCAAGAATGGTCATGCTGCATTTGCTCACATGGTGCTCAAAGATCAGCTCCCTTTGGCGTCCCTCCCACTTTCTTAAATATTCACCAATAAGCTGGTCTTTGATACTCTGGCTTTCAGCATCACCTCTGGAAAAAGTGATTTTGAACACTTTAAGAGACCTGCTTGATTTTGATCACATTGTTTTTGACAAAAGAAACAAGTGTAATTATTAACAATGTAGTAACACTTTATCATTACTTAGTCTTTTATAAACCATTTGCATATTTCGTGTTTAACCCTTGTGCATCCCTTTAACAAAGTTGTTTTGATGTCCTTAGAGGACAAAGCTGCCCATGTAAAAAAAAAAACTGCCATAAAATGATACATTTATATTAATTTCCACTTTCACTGATTTGATTCTATTACTATAACCAACACCAGTCCTGATCATTACTACCAAACATCCATTCATTTTCA
This sequence comes from Sander lucioperca, assembly GCF_008315115.2. Taxonomy (NCBI): domain Eukaryota; kingdom Metazoa; phylum Chordata; class Actinopteri; order Perciformes; family Percidae; genus Sander; species Sander lucioperca. The sequence goes on from NC_050184.1 coordinate 13,242,691, forward strand.
GAATTTTAACCCTTTGAATGCCAATTTGTTTACATAATGCCATTGTTGTTATTATGAAGAAAAACCTTACATTACATTATTTTCTGTATACTAAATGCTAGATGGAATTTTGATTTAGATTTTTTTCACAGTCTAGCATATATCAATGATTAGCAACAACATGGATTTTGATGCATTACATCAAACACCAAACATAAGAAACTCAATCAGTCAGGTGGAAAAACTACAATTTTGAAGCCACTAAATTGAAAGCCTGATATAATAAAATGTATGATTTTATACTGTAATGGCCATTGGATCTAAACAATTGTGGGTTTCGATAGGGACATTTCTGTCTTTAACCTTCTGGGGTCAAGCAGGATTAGAATATATTTGTCATGTATTTAGATTAATAGCTTCACAAGTTTTTAATCATACAAGCATGGTAAAAATATTGACAGAAACCTTATAATTTCCAATGTGTCCACTGACAAATAATATGTGATTTTTAAGAATTACGTGAATTATATAAAATCTAAGACTTTTCACATTACTCAGTCACAGCAGGCAACATTCAACAGGGACAGCGCAAACCCAACCCCCCGTATTTGTATCTCTATTCACATGCCGATTAGTTTCGGTATTGTGGGAGGACCTAAATCACACTGGACATTGCCCATGGTAAACCAGCTAAAATGCCATGCAGGTTCAAGCATAATTCATTTGAAGACAAGCTCTGCATTTTGGAAGATGGTCTGAGTGTCTATATTTTGACTACAAAGTTTATTAGACTTATTAGAGTAGCTGACGTTGAACTTACAAAATTTGAAAAAATAAAAAACTCACATCCTTGCCAAAATGTATGCCATATGCATCAACACAATCAAAATGATTGAAAAATGAAAACGCCCTAAATGTCCCTAGTGATGCATTGAGGTTATCTATAGGTTACAAATCAGCCCTAAAACATCATTATAAAGATATTGGCATGTGTTTAAATTCATTCCGCGTGTGTTCATTTATGATATCATATGAAACTGGTTGCAAATGAATTATAAATGATAGTTACAATAACGTGTTACTGGCATCACAGTATGGCACACACTGCTGTTTTTGTGACTGTATCCACTGCTACTTTATCTCTTTGTGTCTCCTCTACTGCCCACCACTCCAGTAATGAAAATGCACACAAAGACAGACTTTGCGGGTGCTGCCCGAGAGCTATTAGGTATAATTGCTGTACAGTTAGGCCTACTAACAACTGCACTGCAAGTCTGTATGTGTCCTTCCATTCCCACCTCTGCTCCTCCCCATCTTTAAGTAAAGGTAGAGGAATCACAGAATAAGGACCTTTTTAGATAATATTTTACTTAATGAAAAATAGAATCTTTTTTTGCACACCTTTTACCTTTTACTCTAAAAGAAAAAAAAAAGTCAAACCTACATCCTTGTTTACCGCCCTGTCACAGTTGATTTATGGTTTCTGTTTAGTAATGTCTTTATGCAGTTTATTTGCTTGCTGCCTTTTTTGCCTAATCAGCACTTAAAAACTTCTGTTCAGCAGGCAAGGTGCATATTGCTGAGTATCAACAGTGTGTTTCCTTTGACCGATTCCCGTGTATGAGGCGGACCATACAGTATGATGGTGAATTATTTTGCATGATTTGTGTTCACTTTTTTTTTTACAGTGAGATCACAGCGCTTTCTTTTTGAGACGTGCAGTGTCACTTTGCTTCCCATGCATGCTTGCTTGTAGCTTCCTGCTGCTTGTCTGACCTACTGAATGCTCGTATGTGGACATGGCTCCTTCTGCTCTAGGACATTGCCCATTTTGCATTTCTTCTGAGGTAAGATTTATTATCACATCAGTGCTGAATTAGACAAATTCCCAAGCTTACACTTAAAACAACAAAGCAGTAGGATGAAGACATTTAGTTACAGATAGTTGTGTACTTTAATTGAGTGATGCTGTAAAAACTTGGTTACATTTCCCTTCTCATGATTTGCTGTCTGTAGTCGAAAGGCTAGCCTGAAGGACAAGGTGTTCCCCAGTCCTTCCAAGGCTCCCGTGGCCAAGGGGAAAGTCCAGTCTCCAGGGGCAGAGGATGGGGCTGAGGCGAGTCCCAGCAAAGTTGCCAAAACCTGGACCTTCACTGAGAAGAACCGAGGGCCAAAGCACTCCTTTAGAGTCCGGGGCAGCGCCTCACGCCAAAACTCAGAGGGTGAGGAAACTCCACACAGTACAGAATACTGAGTGTTAGAAGGACAGCCCTACTACCAATACTTTAAGGTGGATAGTCTCTGAAACATGATTTAAACCTTCATGAAACACTTTAAACAGTTGGCAGCTGTTAAAAGGAGCAGCTCGACATTTTTGGGAAATACGCTTATTCGCTTTCTTGCTGAGAGTTAGATGAGAAAATCATTACCACTCATGTCTGTATGGGAAAAATGAAGCTACAGCCATGAGATGGTTAGCATAGCTTAGCATAGAGAATGGAAGCAGGGGTAAACAGCTAGCCTGGCTCTGTCCAAAGGTAACAAAATCCATCCACTAGCACCTGTAAAGCTCACTGATAATAGCTTGTTTGTTTTTAATCTGAACAAAAACTGAGCAGTGTGCAGTTCTAGCATGTAAAACCACAACGTTTTGCTCTAACTTCATATTTAGCATATAGGCATGACAGTGATATCAAAAACTATGGAGGATGTTGTTTGCTGTACAGATTATAAATGATAAATTATAATGATTTGGGATTTTTGGCCGTAGATATAAAACTGACTTGACTGTCAATCTTCTCATCTAACATCCCATCATAAAAAAAGTGAATAAGCGCAATCCCCTAAAATGTCGAACTGTTCCTTTAAGCCATTATTACCTGCTTCGTGTTTAATTGTTGAGAAACTCTGAGCTCTTTCACAGTGTTTCAAATTAGGAATCGAAATGAGAAAAAAAACTGTGTTCAGGAAGAAGCCTCTGTTATGTCTTGCAGTGTACACAACAAGCCTAAATAAAAGGAAAATGTATGTCCAGTATTTTAGAAAGCCAATATGTTGGTCCAGTCATAGTGGAGAAGTGAAATCTTACCTTCGGTTTTTCAAACTGAATCTGGTATTTAGATTGCAAGTTTATTAATCAAACAATATACAGACTTGACTTATGTACACATTGTTGACACTGGATCTTTCCACAGTTATGAATTCAGTTGTGGAAGGGTATACGTCACAGAGCTCTGTGTGGCTCCATGCTAGCTCAAGGCCACAATCTCTCCAGCTGTGTGTTTTTAGAAGGAGTTGATGGCCCTCAACCTGGACCCCAACCCATGTTTTTGTGTCTAAGTGACTGATGGGAACAACAATTTTTGAAAGTATCCCTACAGAGGTTAGCCTTTTTGTTAGAGTAAGAGTACAGATCCTTTTTGTTTAAGAATGAAACAGCCCCAAAATCACTATCAACAAACTCACCAGACTCTATTTAAAGTGCTCATATTATGCTCATTTTCAGGTTCATAATTGTATTTAGAGGTTATATCAGAATAGGTTTACATGGTTTAATTTTCAAAAAACACCATATTTTGTTATACTGCACATTGCTGTAGCTCCTCTTTTCACCCTGTGTGTTGAGCTCTCTGTGTTAGCTACAGAGTGAGGCATCTCACTTCGGTTCCATCTTTGTTGGGAGTCGCACATGCGCAGTACCTAGGTAAGAACTACTACCCTGTCAGAAGCAGAGTATGAGGGCGTGCCATGCTAGCAGCTAGGCGAGCATTATAACGTGTGTTACAAAGTGACGCACATTCGTCACAGAAGCAAAGGCTGGACTACAATAGAGCTGTTTGGAACAGTTTGTGAACAGTGTTTTCTGTTGGAGATGGTAAGTCCCTTTGGGGTAGACTTTGAGCTTTTTCACTTTGTAAACCTGTAACGTGCACAAAAAAGAGATATGACACAATAAAGGAAAGGGAAAAGGCCAAAAAGCATAATATGAACACTTGTAAAGAACAGTAATTTTATCGTCTTTCATTCGGCTCTCCAGTGTTCCAACAATCACCACTCTGAGTCTGTCCACGGCAAAAACAGCACTTTTAATTGACATAAATTGACGGCGCGCATTTGCCCTATAGGATTACATTGCAGCCCGGTTCGCCGCTGCTGGTTACAGCGTTCTCGCTAAATACTGGACCAATTTCAAAGATTTTTGTTTACATTAGTCAGTAAGACACCAATGCATGGGAAAATAGGGTTGAAAAAATACAGACATTTTCCTTTAATTTTCTTTAAGTTTCTGACCCAGTCATTGTACAGACTGTGCAGTCATTGTCATACAGGTAATGTTGCTACGTAATGTATATAAGTTCTCCAGCATTTAATCAAACATACGAGGAAGACGGGAAGATTTTCTCAACACACACATTGTGCTGGGGAGACAGAGGTCCGTTGGTGCAACTGCATCCATATGTCATCCAGGCCACGGTGTCAAACAAATACACTTCTCTTTTTCATCATTTCTTTGCATCTTTGTTGAACAATTTGAAAACCAATTCTCATTAGTTGTTTTTCTTCTTTTGCCTCATGGCATGTTAAAGTGCTGATTGAAATGCAGGATGAAGACCATGGACTGAAGAGTTCTCCAGGTTAGACAAGTCATCATGACATGTCTTCAATTTAGATGGTGATATACTCTGTAATGTCTAGCTGTATATTTGACCAAATATGTTAAATAAAGCTTTACAATATGTGCAGTCTGGTGGTAATTGTAAGATAAGAGAGAGACCAGCCCTTTCAAACATGAACCAGAAATCATTCAGTGGACTGCACAAGTTCCCATGTTTGGAATTGGTTTGTCTGTCATTGTCATCCTTCTAGAATCCATAACAAATCTTTCTCCATGTCTCTCCTTTCTCTCTCTTTGCAGCAATTGAAGGTTTAATAAGTAAGACATTGGGATATTTTGTTGGTTGGCTTTTATGAAGGAAATAATCAAAAAAAAAAAAAGTCAGCTTCACTGGTCTGAGAAACCTGCATGTTGAATCTGCTGAGATTTATTCACTTGACATGAACCCTTTTTTATTTTTTCTTATGAGTTTTCCCCTCAACGGTGACTGAAGACTGAAGCATGATACAAGCTGAGAACAAGCATGTACTTATTTCAAATCTAAGAATTGATAAGTATTTATTAACAGTAGTGGAAGGCTTAATTAATCGTGGGTTCAAGTCAAGTGGTGCCAGGATAATCCAAAATTGACCCAGAGACAAAATGGCCAAAAGCCCCGCTTTATCTTGCATGAAGAGACCTCACTTTCCCTACCAGAACCTCACCTAATGTCTGATTAACTGTGATAAGGCCTTTGCCTGTATGCAATACGTTTTAAAATCCATAGATTAAAATGCTAATCTAGACTGTAATTGGTGGTGGGAAGAGAGTACTTGTCATAAAAGGTTTCAGTAAAGCTTTATCCCATCAGCACTATCCTTCAATTCTGCACCAAGTCCTTTTTTCTGTTGTTCCACAAAGCCCGCTCACTATGCTCACAAACTGGCTAACTGGCTTGAAACCAACTTGGTACTGTAATTGAATTTTGCACCTTTTAAAGCTTAAAGCAACAGCCTTGCTTTGCTTCTGCTGTGGACGCTGGGCACATGAAAGCAGATTAAATATTCTTTAAGAGTTTCCTTGTCTTTGCTCTGTAGAGGCGAGCCTTCCAGGAGAGGAAATTGGTGATGATAAGAGCTGCCACTGTGAGTTTCTCACTCAAGAATTACCACCAGGCTTGAGGGTTACAATAAGGGCAATCTGGTAAGTATTCACTTTAATACCCAATTCTAATGGTTCTGCAATGTTCACACATGGGCAATTATGATGTATTTTTAAAGAAAGACATTTTGACATGTCACAATAAGAAAAGCACAGGTGTCAATCCAAATAAATAAATAATGGCTGAATACAATTTAGCTGGTTCAGTTTCCTGGTTTTGATCATGCTGGCTCACTGTCACACTGTCATGACTTACTGGGACACTTGAATACAACAGAGCCGTCATTAATGTTATCAGTAACACCTGTGCTTTTCTGACAAGTCAAAATGTCAGCTGTGAAAAAAGCCTACTCATACTAAATAATGTGTCCTCCCTCAGCATCATGAAGTTTCTGGTGTCAAAGAGGAGGTTCAAAGAGAGCTTGCGGCCTTACGATGTCATGGATGTGATCGAGCAGTACTCTGCAGGTCACCTGGACATGCTGTCTCGCATTAAGAACCTGCAGTCCAGGCAAGTAAATGCTCACTATACAGTATATTACAGTTTAAATCTGACCCACACTTGTTTCCGGGTTGTCTCAGAGTGAATAACCTGTCCAACTGTCACTTTCACTGTGAGCCTATTCTATATCCACGACGTTACACTTCCGGGATTGCTCAGGTGCTGCCGGAAATTCTGCCGGCTGTCTTTCATTTCGGCAAGATGTCCGTTACCTTCTACTTTCTTTGTGTTGGCATTCTAAACTCTGGTCGATTTATGAGGACTATGGTTAACTGCTCCTCAGATCTCTGCAGGGTAAATCCAGACAGCTAGCTAGACTATATGTCGAATCTGAGTCTTCTGTTGCACGACTAAAACAACCTTTGAACGTACACATGTTCCACCCAAACAAGTTCCTTCCCGAGGCTATTTTGCAGAAGTGCCGTTGCTCCATGCAGCGCTAAGCTCCGCCCAAGACAATTGTGATTGGTTTAAAGAAATGCCAATAAACCAGAGCACGCTTTTCTCCCATCCCAGAATGCTGTGTGCACTAGCCAGACCCTCTTCCGCAGCGCTGTGGAGGAAAGTCTGGCAATGCGAGACTACTGTGGGCATAAATGTCAGGCTGGATATGGAAGATTACATGAAAGCAATTTTTCAGAGTTATTTTTTTTTATTTTTATTTTTTTACATTGTTGTTCAATATGAGTTTAAATTCAGTATAATGTGATTCAGCAATACAGTGTTTGTGGTGTCACTGGATACACACATGTTGTGACACACAAGTCATTGATTTGCCTGTTTCATTTGTCCGACATGTGTTGTATTCAGATCGTTATGTCTGTAACATTTATATGTAAAAAAAATTATTCACTCCTTCAGCTTTGAATGCGTCACAAATTCATTTTAGATATAACATTGATGTATAATTCACATTGTGTTACTTTCCGCAAATTAGCTCCTTACATTTTGATCCCCTAAAGGTCTAACATGTAGAATAAATATATTCCAACTGTGAAATACATGCACTCTTCATCCACAAAGCAAGTCAGACTCACCGTATGTCTTGTGTGTGTGGAATATATTGTTCTCTTAGCTAATGTGATTCCCACGTTGCTTCATTTTGCATTGCACTCATATCGTCTCTGTGTGCCTTGCCAGGATAGATATGATTGTGGGGCCCCCTCCCGCATCAACACCTCGCCATAAGAAGTCCACTGAAGGTCCTAGGTTAGGTTGATAGACTGCACCTCTAGAATGACCATGTTACCAGCATTATGCTCCTTATACCACAGTCCAAATATTGAAACAGTTATAAGCTACCTTATTATTTTGATTAGCAGAACCCCTTTTGAGTTCAAGCCATTTGACCTGTCTCATGTAGCTAGATAATACATGCAGCAATGAAGCCCTGTTACATATTTTATATTTAATAGAATCAAGAAAAGGCTTTGATAAACAGTTTAACGTGCAACATTTTGAGGATGTTGTGCAGTTACTTCAGCTCTAATGCCACACTATATCAGCTGCTGTCAAGAAAAGGCAAAGAAAGAAAAGAAAAAGTGAGACATCCCGTCGCTTTTCTCACTGAATGTTAATGAGCCATGTCATATGGTCTCACTCAACAGGGGTTTGACAGTGCTAGAGGCTTGCTCTCATATTGGAGAGACAGAAGGAGAGCTCCCCCAGCTGGATGCAATGGAAATGAAGCATGAAGCACAACAAAAGCATGCCAAGTGATGCATTTTGGCCCAAAATGTCCCCTCTATTCACACTTTGTTTCATTAAAGACTGCCTAATCTCATAATGCATGCATCCACACTGTCCAACTGACATCAATACTTTCTTAGGAAAGGCCATCATCATCATCATTCATTCATTCAAAACATATGTATAGCTTGATGAGTTTCTCCAACATAAACGCTTTCTTTACATGATTTCCATGTAACCGTACAATAGTTCACATTATGGCATCATGAACTTCTTAAATTTAAACCCATGTGGCAGAGCAGTGTTTTTTAATCTCAGATATTAATTTTCTCAAATGCTAGAGTTGACCAGATAGTTGGTAAAGGTCCTAAAGCTGAAGGAGGGGCTGCTGATGACCAGAGCATGATGGGACGGCTGGTCAAAGTGGAAAAGCAGGTATGAATGTTTCTTCCAGGTGCGTAAAAGTAGTATGAGTTGGTTTACGCTGAGGTCAACCAATGGACTGTGTGTTCATGTAATTTATGGTTTTCTTGATGATGAATTTATTTTAATTCTGGGGATGGAACACCTTTTCTACATTGTGTGTTTTTCTTTCTCCCTGCAGGTGGTCTGTATGGACAGGAAACTTGATTTCCTGGTCAATGTGTATGTGCAGCGTATGGGAATCCCTCGTTCGGAAACGGAGGCCTTTTTCAACTCTAAAGAGCCGTATCCTGCCCCGCCTTACCACAGCCCAGAGGAGAGTAAGCAGGAGAAGGAGTGTAAAGAGGAAGTGAAGGAGGAAAAGAAGGAGCAGACATGCTCACCAGCCGATGTCCAGTGCTCTGATGGGTCTTTGGAAAAGAAAGATCCTTTACTGGGTCGGTATGTGGCGAGATCGGTGGGTACTCCCTCTGGCAGCAACAGCCGCCCCTCTACCTCCTGGCAGCACCAGCTGCAGCACCCCCTCAGCCAGCCTGCCTGGAACAGCAGTGTGGCCAACAGCCCCTCACCAGTCGGTGGCAGTGGCGATCATTCGCCCACACTGTTCCGCCTCCCACCTCCACCTGCTAAGGTTCACGACCGATCCTCCTCCGGCCCGGGCGGCAGCGGCAGAGAGAGCCGCTCCCAGAGCAGGAGGCGCCACAGGAGGCAGATGTGTCAGCAGGATGCTACCGCTGTGGAGAGTGACACGTCTCTATCCATCCCATCTGTTGACCACGAGGAGCTAGAGCGCTCCTTCAGCGGCTTCAGCATCTCCCAGGCCAAGGAAGACTTCTTTGGGCCTTCTTTCTTTATAGGCTCAGGAGGGGGAGCTGGAGCAGAGCCTGAAGCCGCAGCTGGACCTTCTTTCTGTGCCAAGGTCAGACCCTTCATAGCAGAGGGAGAATCAGACACAGACTCTGACCTATACGCTCCCTCACCCCTATCCTTCACTGGAGAGGTATCATGCGGAGAGAGGGCATGGCAAGGAATGAAGTAGGTCAGGAAGAACTGCTCCGCATGGCAGGGAGGCTCATAGTAAAAGATATCAGTGCTTCAGTTTCCATTGTGAGACCTATCATGAGACCTTGTAGCCAGCTGACTGACTGTTGCTGCTGACGATGCTATCACAGACTATTTTAGATTAAGTGAATGGTTACGACGAGTATATTAATGAAGATGGTAAAAATATGTCCTTATAAAAACAAAGGGGTTGTCCTTAATCACCTTTTTGGTTTGTGATTACAAGCAATGCATTATTACAGTTGCATTGCATCCATCAAGATCTTGGTTAAATAGAAAAAAGCTGTTTAGGGACATTTCTTTAACTTAGTTGGGGACATTTGTGTTGTATTTATTAGTGATGAAAGGTACACAAGCGTATAGATGTGTGAGAGTTGTTTATACCACTTCATTTTGCATTGACCTTATACTTGACATTGATTTGTATGGAACATACAAGCGAAAATCACCTTGATTTTGTTTATGAATAGTGAGTGCATTTCAGCACTTCTGTTACACTGACCACTTTAACTTTGAAATCATAGTGGGAGTTAGTAATGCAAGATTATTTCAGTCTTATCACATGGTTAGCATAGTGTCTTGATAACTTCTAAACCTTTGAATGACTTGAGGTGGTATGATGCCAAAACCTTAGCTATGATAATCAATTAGATTATTGCAGAGTAAAAAAAGTGTGCTTGCTTTTCAGTATCATTAATTCAGCCTAGTGTTTGGTGAATACAACAAAAGAACTCCCCTCAAGGTATTGCAGATACTTCCCCATCAATAAACTTGCTGCATGGTATGTAAAATGGTTGATTTAAGGACTGCGTTAATCAGACTACAAAACCAAACAACAGTGGCAAAAAGTCAGCTGAAAAATTCCATGAGTGTTTCTCTTCTATACAGACAAACTAAATGAAACATGCATGACTGGTTTCAAGCTACAATTTGTTCGTTTTTTTAATGGGACTATGCTTGAGTTCCAATCATGTAAATGCAGCCCGAGCTTGCTAATTTTAATGGCTCTTCTTTTCAGGGCAAAAATGTTCGAATCATGTACACACTTAATACAAAGGCAGATGTTTAATTTTACATATGGGAACAATATGGGCTCAAATGGACACAACATGCTGTGTTGACGTTGGACTGAGTAAATCATATGGGACACTTACTTACTCAGACATGATGGTATTTTGCCTGTAATGCATAGGTCAGTCATTAAGACTCTCTGCTGCTATGCGAGTTCTGCACTAAATGAGGAAATGCAATAAAAAAAACAAGCAAGGCAATCAAGAACCATCCTTTACCAACATTAACATGGCCTTATTTTTCACACCAAAATCCATTGTTTTGTAAGTAAACAAACAATTTCATTCAAAACATTTCATAAAAGTAGTGAAAGTACATTTTGAAGTATTATATAGGAGGTTATGTGGCCTGAGAGCAGTTGTTCTGTTACAATTGTAGCCACTGATGATGCTAAAAGCATGGGATTCATAGGGACACCCGTAGCATGAACAGTTCTTATTAAAAGTAACCCAAGTTATAGCAAATTGAACATTCTGCAACATTTTAACATTAACACTGAACATGTTATTTAGTAGAGACTGTTCAAACAACATACACAATCCATATATATATATATATTTGATTTTTTTTAGAAAAGAAGAAACAAACCTATTGGCATGTTTTCTTCAACCCAAGAGAGGATCTGTAGGATTTTACATGATACAGTGGCTCTTAGTTCAACACCATTATGTAACTGCACATTCTTCTTCTTCAATAATAAAACTTTGTACATCACTGAAAATCATCTCTTGTGTCTCCTGTTTTTATGTTCTACGTCAATGCTGTATTACTGTAGAACAAGACTGTGAGAAGTGTATTAGCCATATGGTGTAACACTGGCCAAGTATCAGCAGATGGCAATCAAGAGCTTCAGTTGAGTTGGTCCTTGTTACAGTTTTTTTCAATCGATTTGTACGGTGGCCCTGAGGATTTGGCACATTTACTGAAACAAACTTACAAAAAGTACAATCCTCACACCACGTGGTACTTTCAGCACATCACTCTATGCACCTGCAAAATGTGATTCCTCAATCAAAAGAATTTACTCACGTTTCAAATGTAAATAAATCCATCAATGAATAAATCATTGTCATCAAAACAAAAGGTTCCTTTATCATTGCTTAGACCAAGACAGTCAAAATGCAAAAACATCTTGTCAAATGACAGTGTATTTTGAAAGTATGATAGTTACCCACTCTGTAATATTGTCCAGTTGCTAACATTGTATATTTAGGCAGCTGAATAGTATTCATGTCAGCCATGGCACACACTATACTTTCAACAAAACATTCGTTTCTCATATGTACACACCAGCCAACTGCAAACACATAAAGAAAGTTTATACAGAAAAAAGGTATACAACAGCAAAATTATCAGGAACTACTGTACAAGATGTGCAAGGAAAAATAAAATATGCTGCAACTGTATCAACCTCAAGGATCACTCAATCTCTCCTCTCTGTCTGGCCACAACATTTTATCAACATCACACCTGATATCCTCCCTTGCAGTGCAATGAGGGAAAAATCTTTTGGCATGATGCAGCCACCCCTCTACAACATTCTGCTGTGATATCCTCACCTGTCACCTGCTTGAGTTTGGTTACTCTAAATTGTGAGGAAATTGAATTGTTCCACATTTAGCATAAGTCTATCCATCTGACAACTTTTACACGACTACCACATACTGCAACTATTATGTATCTAATATATGTGACAGGTTATTGTGATGGTTGGTTGCTCTATTTTGCATGTAGGGATTTACACAATGAACAAGTCTATAATTGCTTTTGAGAGTAATATGATTCAATAGCAAATGAAAGCAGACTATTTTGATCTGTAAGGCTTCCTCAGTACATTTTGTGCCAAAGCAATAATAAATGACTATAGTCATGTGAATAACTGACCTATATATAAATAGTCATATAGTTTGACAAAGTTTAATAGTCATTCGACTATTGTGCCAAAACGATTGAGAAAAACAGTAAAACATAGATAGACAGACAGACAGACAGACAGACAGACAGACAGACAGATAGACAGATAAATAGATAGATAGATAGATAGATAGATACAATTTTGGAACCTGACTGCAGGGATTGGCTCCCATTCAGCCACAAGAGCATCAGTGAGGTCAGACACTGACAATGGGCGATAAGGCCCGGCTCACCGTCTGCATCCAGTTTATCCCAAAGGTGTTGGATGTTGGAGGTGTTGGGGTTGAGGTCAGGGCTCTGTGCAGGCCAGTCATTCACACCAATTTCAGAAAAACATTTATTTTCAGACATTGCTTTTCAAAAGTGCCATTCCTAAAATTTTGCAACAAAGCTGCAGACACTTTATAGGCTACAGTATTATTGTATGGTGTAACGTTACATTACATAAGGAGACGTATGCTAATTTTCAGGTTTTCACTTGTATATAAGGTTTCTACTAGAACATGTTTACATGTTTTGACATGTTTACATGTTTTGGGTCTGAAGGTCTTTTCAGACTTTGGCATGCTCTAATATTGTTGTCAATTTAAACAAATCTAAGCTGTATTTTCAATTTTCAATAATTTTCTATTCAGCATGAGTTGAGCTACAATAATATCAATGTAGAATGTATTTCATGATTGTATTTTCTTTTTTAAATAACTGGTAAATAAACAAGTTGTAAAAACTAGTTTTAGAAGTGTGCTGGAATTTGTGAAAAAACATGACCTTAACCATTGTGACAAACTTTTTTGGTCACTTGAGAGGATTGTGTCTTAGGTATGTAACGAGCACAATCACTTTCATCTGCTCCATTGTTTTATACAACTAGTTTGCAATCTAAAAAAAGTATGCCCATTGTTTTGTGACAAAGAGATGCCAGTGGAATAGCTAATGGGTCTTTTCACGGGATATGCAAAAGGACTGTACGCAGCTTAGCAGCAGGATGAATGGGAACTATTAAACTATGAAAAACACCCCGAGACTAAAGATACACAAATATGTAGTCTGTATGCATACATTTGGCCATATAGTGTAAATGAAGCCACTGCAACTCTCTATGTCAGCAAAAAGTTGATTTATTCATTGCTATCACCTGACAGATTTTATTTAACAACCTATTTAACAACAATTGGCTAATGTCAGTGAAACAGCGAAGGAGTCCATGCCACATGCTCAGCCCTAGGTCATCCAATTTGTTAAGTGTTGTGACGCCAGGATTGTAGTTGAAAGGGTGATACAAATAGGAATTGATTGTCTCATTAATAAAAGTCAGATGATGGCGACACAGCACCTAAGGCTTATTTACTCTCTGCAGCACCTGGGGAACTGCAGATGTCATGACCACCCAGAGCACAGAGAATGCATTTGAAATCTGTCTGGCAGCAGTGAATATGTGAATATATCAATACATAAGCAGAACAGACAACAATGTTTCAGGGCAGACCCAGAGTTTTTCTGTGGTTTTCTATTGTTAAAGAAGCATGAACCAAAATTAATTTGTACAATTTAATTGCTCAGGGTCGTCACTTTTTTTGCATAAGCACAGTGATAATGCCAATCAGTTTGTTGGAGCCCATCTGCATAGGACATTTATTCAAAGATGAGAGATTTAAACACTGTCATTAGATATAGGGCATTGACCCTTTGGTGATAAATGATAGGGCTGAACAATCAATGAAACCATTAGCGATCCGGCTCTTACGAGAGACCTGTCGGGTCCAAAAACAGATGGACTGTATGCATTTTGGTAATGGTGTGCTGACATGTTTCACCACTGAGTGCACTGACAGGAGTGTAATACATTGCAGTTCATCCAGTAGTCTCAGGGTACAATTTAACTACTCTTTAGCCTTTCCTTTCCAGCTTTTCAAAATAAAAAAATGACACTGATGCCCTCTGAAATGTACAAATGTATAAATAAATGAACGTACATGCTGTTTCTTTACAGTACATGAGCTCAGATCAATTGTAAAGCCTTAAACTGCCAGAAGAGGTTACTTTCTACATTTACAGCTGAGAGGCAGGAAGCACTCTGTGTCCTTGGCACCAGCTGTGTTTGTGTACAGGTCTGATAATCTCCATGTAAACATTTTATTTATGTATAGTGTTAGTTAACATCAGCAATATGCCATCAATGTCCACCAAGAGCAGACACAGTTGACTTTCTTTCTTTCTGTAACACACACACACACACACACACACACACACACACACACACACACACACAGAAAAACATGCGGGTACATCATGACGACTGGGGTGGGGATTAACGGTTGTATAAATGATATTGGCGAACATATATCACAATTTAGGTTCGTTACACATCGGCTGCAACTCGGACAAAGGCTTTGCAAAATGACAAGGACGATCTGTATTGCTTTACTGCTTCATTATTGCAAATGGTTGTCATTGTGATAACCCAATGGGAAAGTGTGGCGCTTCTATTAAGATATAAATGTGTGAAAGCATAAATACATACACATAAAAAACAATCGTATTCAGGACAGACATGTTATATGAAAGAATGAGGGATTCATAGCTGAGGTAAATATGTCAAAGTTAGGTTAGACACATGTCACATGCAGTAATTAACTAAATCATGTGTTGAGCTTCAGTGCGTAACTTAAATGTGATATGACTTGTTTTTTCAAAAACGGCAATATTCCAGTTCTGGGTCAACAATATTAAAACAACAAAAGAATAAACCCCCACAGTAAATCCAGATATTGGTTCCTGTAGGAGAATGATACCTCAGACTAAACCTAATTGAGTGCACACAGTTTATCATTAATCATCAGACAATTACAGAATGGGATTGATCTATATTCTCTCAAGGCTTTTGCCAGAAGCAAGTCTAGTCATCCGTTTATCAGATCGGAGGAAGGATATGACAATTTTATTATAATCTGGCTTGACTTAGTAGCCTAATATTGTAGTTATTAGACAGCAAAGTATGTAACTGTGCTTGCATGTGAACATGTATATCATGTATTTCACCATGTCATTGTGACAGCTATCCTGTCTCCCTTTCTCCAACCTTAAGCTTCTGTATTTTTGATGAAACTCTCCAGATCTTGCCATCCCCCACCTGTCCAACAGATGTCCTTAGATTTTCCCTCCATATTCACCTGATCCTGTTCCACCCAGCACACCTGTGCCTTGTTACCTCAATTAGCTCCACAGTATAAATAGCAGCCACTTCTGACACCTGCCTGTTTCCGACCTCTCTGTGACCTCTCTTCCTGACTTTCCCCTATTGGATTAGTTTGCTGCTTCATGTTGTCGAATGTAAGTCTGCTTTTTGACCAAGTTCCTTTGATTGTACATGTTCATGCCAGTGTTTGCATTTGCGTCACTTCCCTGTTGCCCATACCTGAATGTGACAGACCAGCTAGCTTAAACTTGCAATGATTGCTTTTTGGTCTAACTGGTTGCAGCAGAGCAAGCTGTAAAAACAACATTAACAATTTGCTTATTCACAAATCTAGCATCCACAAGCTTCAAGAAGCTGAGGTGCAATTTAGAGTTTGGTGATAATACTCTGTGGGATTGTCAGTGTGAGTGATCCCTTTCACATTACACACCTGACCCATATAAAAATATTGATTAGAGCAGCTTTAAAATTCTGACACACACACACGGTGCGTTTCGTTATCTTTGTGGGGACCTGTCATTGACATAATGCATTCCCTAGCCCCTTACCCTAACCTTAACCATCACAACTAAATGCCTAACCTTTTTTTTTTTTTGAAAATGTTTATTGCAGAACAACAATGGGTTCAGACTGCATTTGTTCATACAAGCAACTTTTTTTTTTTCTTTTTTTTTTTTTTAACATTTTCTTATCCGTACAATAACATCAATAACAATAAGCAGCAACAAAGAACTTACAATTGTAGTTATCTGGCAGATTCTGAATACAATTGTGATGAGGTACCGTAGCAAATATCAAGACTAAGAGACCAGAAAGTAAAACCAGGAGTCAAAAGAGATAAGAAAAATTCCCTTTGAAAACCGCTAATGATACATTATCAATATAAGTGACCCCTCGTCACTCAGCTTCCTCCCCCAGACCCTTTAAATGTTCCAAGACCGGTCTCCATGCCCTTTCAAACGCATTCTCCCTCCCTGCAATCATGAATCTGAGCTTCTCTAAGTGGAGGACTTCACCCAGCTCTCTCAACCACATCTCAAATGAAGGGGCAGCATCTGACTTCCAAAATCGCAATATGAGTTTTTTAGCAAGTACCGTACCCAGATACACTGGCCATTTGTCCCTGCCAGAGTTCAAAGCAATGTCATTTGTAGACCCCAGAATGGCAACCAGGGGGTTGGGTATCCACTGCTTGTTGAAGGCTTTTGAGTAGAAATCAAATACAGAAGATCAGAATAAGTGGAGGCTAGGGCATGTCCAAAATTGGTGTGTGAGGGTGCCCTCTTGGTTTTTACACTTATTACAAAATGCTGATACAATGGGATACATCTTGCTTACTTTTGAGTAATGCAACTTGTGTATTACTTTAAATTGTATTAGATTAAGTCTCGCATTCACTGAGCAACTATGAATGTTCATAAGACATGAATCCCAAAATTTCACAATGAGGGGCATTCCCAGTTCTGTCTCCCACTCAGTTCTTAGCCTATCTGTGCTGGTTGGTTCATGGTTGATCAATGACTGGTATAATATTGCTACTGCTCCTTTTCTGCCTGGTCGAACATTAGTTATGTTTTCAAGTGTGTCATGCCTTGGTATGTCTGCAAGTGTAGACAAGCTTAACTTGTAAATATCGGAAAAGATGAGAAGCTGGGAGACTATATTTGTTCATTAATTGCTCAAAGGACATGAAGTGCCCATGCTGATACAAATCCTTCAAACACTCCAATCCTTTTTCCTTCCATAAAGCAAACGCAGGATCCGTCCCCGAAGGTTTAAAGGCATGGTTATCACAGATAGGGCTGTCTATGAACATGTCTGGGGCTTTCAAGTATAGTTTAATTTGCTTCAAGACTTTCAAAGAGTTGTGTACTAGAAAGTTCCCTCCGTATAAAGATTTGTTTATCTTGACAGGGCTGTTCAGTAGGGCCGGGAGAGAGGTCCCGCAGCAGGTTGATTGTTCTATAGAAAGCCAGGCTGGGGGATCTCCAACCATGCTCTCAACGGATTTACCACTCCTCCAAAAAGCCAGCGTGTTTAAATGTGAAGCCCAGTAGTAGCATCTGAAATCTGGGAGACCAAAGCCCCCCTCTTTTTTTGTTTTACATAGATGTTTCTTGTGTATACGCACCGCTTTATACTGCCAGACAAAGGGAATTATAATAGTCTAATTTCTTAAAGAAGCTTTGTGGAATGCATGATGGGATCGATTGAAACAGATGTAAGAATCGTGGGAGAACCACCATCTTAATGGCGTTTACTCTCCCGACCAGTGACAGTGGGAGAGACTTCCAGAAATCTATGTTCTGCTTCAATTGCGTCATTTTCAGGTTCCAATTCTCAACAAGCAGCTGTGTAGGTTCCCTGGTTACAGTCACCCCCAAATACGTGAGCCTATCCATAGTGACTTTAAAGGATACCGAGTTCAGAGCGGCGCTATCTTGGTGTAAATATATAGGCATTAATTTGAAATCCTGAGAAAGACCCAAAGTGGGTAAACGGCTCCATAATTGCAGGTAATGATTCACATGGGTTAGCTACGTATAGCAAAACGTCGTCCGCATACATCGACAGATGGTGTTTCTGCCCGTTAATAGTTACAGGTGATATTCTGGGATGATTGCGTATGCCAGTTGCTAATGGTTCTATGGCTAGAGCAAACAAGAAAGGCAAGAGAGGATCCCCCTGTCTGGTGCCTTGGTGTAATGGGAACTGAGGAGAGATATCTTGGTTTGTGATTACACTAGCTGTGGGATGAGCATATAAAATCCGTATCCAATTAATGAACCCCTTCCCAAAGCCAAAAGCATCCAGGGCTTCATACATATATAGCCATTTGACCTGATCAAAGGCCTTCTGAGCGTCAATAGAGATCAAAACTGTCTCTGTATTGTGGTCGGCGTATAGTATATTGAATAGACGTAAGTTGGAGTAAATGTGTCTGTTGGGAATAAAACCCGTTTGATCAGGGTGCACAATTGTGTGGATATGACCAGGTGCTTTGTTATTTGGGAATTCCGCAATTGCTTCTACTATCTCTGCAATAGTGATGTCTTTGTCTAACTCCGCCAATGCTTCATCGCTAAGTTGTGGGAGGTTCTGCTCAGAGAGAAACGATCTGATTACATCTATGTCATGATTACCATTTGACTTGTACAGTTCTGAATAGAACTCCATAAAACGTGTTTATTTCTTTAGGATCAGTAAGAACAGTCCCGGTGTCTGAGTTTATTCTCAGTATGGACCGAGAAGCTTGGGCCTTTCTCAACTGTCGTGCCAACAGTTTCTGAGGTTTATCTCCTATTTCAAATTGCATCTGTTTAATTTTACTCATCTGTTTGCGAACCTGAGCAGTTAAAATTGTATTGTACTCATCTCTATGGGAGACAATGGTTTTCAACGTATCTGGATCTGCCGAGGCTTTGTAAGAATGCTCTAATTGAGACATGGATTCAGTTAACTCCATTAACCTCTTTTCTGCTTGTTTCCTTATATATGCTACATAGGATATAATGCTCCCTCTAAGCACTGCCTTGATTGATTCCCACAGTATTGAATCATCCACATCTCCAGTGTCATTGGTGGCAATTATGTCTGGCAACCTAGCTGACATATAATCCAGAAAATTTTTCTCTTTCAAAATTGTGTTATCAAATTTCCAGGTGCGTTCCCCTCTATGAATGTTAAATCTAATGTCTAGTGACACAGGAGCGTGATCACTTATCAAGATATTATGGTATTGTGTAGTCACCACGCTGGCGATTAATTTAGCCAGCAGTATGAAATCAATCCTAGAATAGGATTTATGAACTGGAGAAAAAAAGGAGTAATCCCTGGTATTTGGGTTAAGGAGCCTCCAGATGTCGACTAACTTTAGATCGTGCATAGCATTTTTTTATTTGATCTCTAGATTTGCTATTAGGAGTAGACCTTGATGATTGTTTATCCAATAAAGCGTCAAGAATGCAGTTGAAATCCCCTCCCCAGATAATGTTTGTCTCAGCGACCTCTGGAATTCTACGTAAAACCTTTTGGAAAAATGCTGGGTCATCAAAATTTGGACCATATACGTTTATCAGTGTGACGAACACAGTTGATCGTCCCAGATACCATTAGAAACCTACCATCTGGATCACCGATTGTACACCCATGATCAAACAGAACATTCTTCTTAATAATTATGGCTACCCCTCGGGCTCTGGCACCGAAGTTTGACTGATATATTTGTGATCCCCATCCCATGCTTAGTTTGTTTTTAGCTGTATTCCTGATGTGTCTCCTGGAGAAATATAATATCAGCTTTCAAGCTTTTTAAATGTGCCAAAATTTTTCCTCTTTTAACTGGGTGATTTAATCCTCGCACATTCCAGCTCACTATCCTTGTGATAACCCCCATACTCAATGGTATGATATATCCACGTGCTTATAAAACAGCTTGAGGCTGTCTAAAGATGTATGTAAACAGACCGCCATAATGTTAAATTGTAAAAATATGTAAACGGCTGCATTTGAACAGAACTTAACATTAACAACACCCTTCGTTGTCCTCCGGGGCCCTCTCCCTCCCTTCGCCCTTTCCCCTCTGAGAACCAACTTCCCATTAGTCCAACCCTTCCGAGCACGTAACATACCATCTAGTCCGCTTCATCCTGTCCTGTAGAACGTGAGAAGCAAGAAAAACTGTGCAGGTTGGAACGTTGCAAGTGAGTCAGGCTGTATTACCTGACTTGAAAGTTGTCCACTTTTTTCTTTCTTTTTTTTTTTTTTTTTTCCCTCCAATCATGGACCGCTAGTCTAGCGCGGAACGTTTTTGTCGTCCAGGAACTTCTCAGCGTCCTTAGGGTTGTTAAATGTGCGTTTGTCCGCTCCAACCGAGACAACAAATGTCGCAGGATGCCGGAACCCGCATCTCACCTCTGCCGCTCTGCATCTGGTCCTGATGTTGTCAAATCGCTGTCGTTGTTTTATTACGGTAGGGCCCAGGTCAGGGAAGATAAAGATGCGTGATCCCTCATATTGTAAAGGGAATTTCTGTGAGGCGAGCCTCAGTATTTGTTCCCTTACTGAGTCGTGATGAATCCTTGCGATAAGTTGACGAGGGGGGCCGGCTGTTGTCGCTGCTCTCACTCGGACCCTGTGGGCACGATCCACTTTGACAGGCTTATTGCCGAAGTTGCCTTCTCCCAGCAGTGATGGAATAAATTTCGAAACGAAATCTGATGGGTTGCCTTTTTCCATACCTTCCTTAACACCTATAATCCGAATGTTTTGCCGTCTAGATCTAGACACCAGGTCGTCACTCGATCGCAGAGCGAACTAGCCTCCTCTGTCCATCTTGAACACTGTTCCTCGAACTTTTTAATTCGGGCCTCATGCTCGTTCAGCCCTCCTTCATTTGAGATAACTCTTTGCTCCACGGTGTCTAGTGACTGTTTCAGGGCAGCGATAGATGCGTTGAGCAGCTCAAACTTGGAGTCGACATTCTGATTCAGCCTAATGATGGCGGTCAAGACGTCCGTCATTGTTGGCGTCTCGTCCGTCGCGGCATCTTGAGTGCTACTAGCTGCTAGCTGGTTAGCATTCGTCTCATCGCTCGTGTCTTCGGTTGTATTTAGTTTTTCGGTGTTTCTGGCTTTATTCGGCTTCACCATGGCCCCACTGTACGTTGACAGCAACCACCGTCAAGATTCACATCTACCCACGAAAAAATATATAGTCTTAAATTGCTTTAGTTGGAGGAGGAAGCGGCGCCTCTCAGAAGTGACTATTCCATCACTCGCTTAACCGGAAGTCCATCCTAAATGCTTAACCTTAACCCTTACCCTAATCATAACCTAATTCTAACCCTAATCCTACAACCAAGTCTTGACCCTAAAACAGCCCTTTAAAGTTGTGGGGTCCAGCATTTTGGCCCCACAAAGCTGTCCAGACCCCACGAGTATACTGGACCCCCGGTTTTTGGACCCCACAAATATAATTAAACAAGAACACACACACACACACTCTCCAAATTCCATGGAAGAATAGAATATAATGTTATGAATGCACTCGAAGAGTATTATTTGAGAGCTCATGCACAAACAGTACGCATCACAGTTCTGTAAAGAAACAGAAACAGAACTCAAGTGAGAAAAATATATTCATGTCTGTTGAGCACTGATGGCATTTCTGTTTTTGTTATTTACCAGCTTTGTGTATGGTATTCATAACACATGGGCAGCTTCTGTAAGATCAAGAACAATTTTACTGGAGGGACTTACCCTGTGATATCAAGAATGCTCCACATAAATTAGAGATTGGTCAAGGATATTGAATTTAATAATGGATAACACACTGATACTGTGACTAATAATCAGCTAGACGTGTTTCTGCTCTGTGATGTTGAAGTTGTTTTCAAGAAAGCGGACTGCAGGTTAGTACGCTGAAGATGTTGGATGGACACATCAATTCTTTGATTTACTTCAACAATTAACTTCAAATAATACTATGCTAGTGACAAGAAGTTATAAATACCTTTTGGTTATGTATTTGGTTTGAACATTGCGTACTACCACAGTATGACTACTACAAATTTAACTGCAGTACTCATTCTGCCAATTTTGCTACCATATAAGAATCACACTCACTTGTTTTAGTTTAAATTAATGGAGATAGAACAGAAAATTGTCAAGTTAGCTGTGATTTAACCCAAAAGCAGATTGGACTAGGAGTGTGAGTTAAGCAGTTTATTAGTGGGTCAGAAAAATGCAAACAGATGGAGTTGGCAGGTGTGTGGGGGGGGGGGGGTAGAGAGAGAGTCCAGGTGGGTTCTGGTAAGGAGAATGGCTGGCTGGTGGACTTCATTGTCGGTCTTGAGCCGAACAATGGTGAACTGGATGGTGTGGCATGGTGGCGGCGACCCCAGGACCGAGATCTGGGATTCCTCGATTAAGATAGAGGCAAACACTCAGGCAAGAGTTTTCAGATAGCAAAAGGCTGGTATCAAACACAATACTGGTACATCCGCAGGTGTGTGGAGGACCCAGGCCAGGCAAGCCCCCAAATGACTGCCAGGGGAGAGACAGAGGAAGACGCACAAACACAGAATAGACAGAACACACCCCAAGCATACTACAGATAAAGACAAACAAAACAAACCCAATCACTCACAAGTGTCCCAGCCAGGGATTCGTGACAAAAATGGCTAAACAATGGGAAGAGTTGCGGAGTCCATTAAGTTCGCAGAGTAAATCCTTCTCAGCAAAATGAAGAAAACATAATTGAACTCTAAGCAAACACACATAATTAAACTCTGAGCAGACAAAGAAACAATGGCTACTGAAGCACAATAGAAGGAAACAAGCTTTGAGCTAATTGCATGTTTATAAGAGGAGCTTAAATTAAAACTTCAGCACACCATCATGCTGCAGATAAGATGAAAGAAGCCAAAGACTGCATTAGACATACTGAGCTCAAATGACTGTCCTGGTCTGCCTAGAAATGGACTTAAAAGAAGCATGGCCTTCATGGCTGTTTGACCTCGACAGGTAAATGGATCTCATCATGCCAGATATCCAGACATACAGTAGATTCTATCCAATCCGATGCCATCCAGGGATGCCAGGAAAGCAGAGAAGAAGAAAAAGAAGACATACTTTATTGATCCCCAAGGGAAAATTGTATTACACATACACCCGCAGAGACAGCAGTCATAAGACCTTTGTCTGACCGGAGTTTTAAGGCAAAAAGGACCGAGAGAGAGAAGAGACAAGACAAGGAAACACACAAGGAGTAAAAAAAACTGAGCACATAAATATTGCAGTCTGATGATTGCAAAGTAAATTACTTGGAGGCAAATGCATGGTCCTGTTCCTCCCCACGTTTAAATCTGAAATAATTGGTAATTATTTATGGCTTGGTTATTACTTTGGCAACATGCCAGCTCTAACAACTTGGCAGAAGTTAAAGTGTGTTTGGCGACCTAGCCTGATTTTGTGATTTAGAAAGGGATCCTGGAGGGATGCAAGATTGGCGTATCTTGAGTTGAGGTAGTTTCACAGAGGTTAAAATGAGCTGCAAAGACACAAAACCTGGACTCTTGATTAGCATTAGTGATTGGAGACGGTGTCAGATTGGATCCTGTAATGTCTGAATTGAGAAATTTAAGCTCTTGGGTGAAAATGAAGTGGAGGTTCTTTTTCCCCCCTTGATAGCCACATGTGTATGGAAATGGGAAGGGGAAGGTCAGAGAGAACCAGTCAGCAGATTTAACAAAGACAATTGTGGCCCTGATATAAATGTGAATGAACGAAGTTCAAAGTCGGGGCATATGAGATAAAGCTCCCGACAGAATTAATGTAAAAAGGAAAATTGAAGTTCTTGGAACAATTCCATCCTGTTAAGTAGGGAAGAAAATGTGTGAGGAATACAGCTGTGGAGAACTGCACCCTGGAAGGTTACAAAGAGGTGGTGATAAGGTGTGTTCACACAGAATGTGACGGTGAAGACCCATAGAGCAAGTTCCACCCATTCATTTTCTGTGGCACACGAGGGAATGGCTTCGCAGGGCACTGTGGGATTCCATGCAACGCAGGACTAACTACAGATGCAGAAAAAAGGGAGGGGTCAAAAGTTGAAAATCTCAATTTTATGCAAATATAGGTGAAATGTGCCTGGCTCCTCTGCAGTATTGTCCTGAAAAACTGACAAGAATAAAGCAATGCAGTGGTGGTTTAGTCTTTACCTGCTGGCAGTACATGTCTGTGGAGGCGAAGACCATTATTGTACTTTCTGGGATCCCTCTCTTTTATGTCCCTGGCCTCCAGGATTACAAATACAAACAAACCAAGTGCTACTTGGCACAATGTCTAGTAAGTAGTTGGAGAATATGCAGGTTGTTTCTATACACAATGATTGCTAGTGAGCAAGCTACTCGCAAGCTTGTGAACATAGACGCCCACAGCGATGAGTGAGAAGTGGCGGTGGTTAATGTTGGGCGATTTGTTAATTTCCAGTGGGTCTTCACAGTGAGGCTCATTTTAGACACAGAGCGATTGCATACAAAGTCAATGGAAAGATGTGAGTGGACTCAGGTGAACACACGCCGCGCAAGTTTATAATATTGTAATTTGAGCGAAGAATTTGCATTCATGCTGAGGCTTCAGGTATCTGTTTTATAAAGGAAGATTCAAGGGAAAATTGGACAGACAGAATTACAGAACTGGAGTTTCTGGTGAGTTTTGAGTTCAGTCAGATGTTGAGCTGGCACACAAACACTGGCACAATCAGTGTGTAGGTTGCTACAGTAGCTTGATAACGTCAGTAAATTCAATGTGAGCTCATGGGAAGGCATATACTGTAAATGGCACGCAATAAACATTTAAAGGATATTTTGTGTCATGTCTATGCATTTTTAAGTTTTTTTTTTTTTTTTTTGAGGGTCATTTAACACGCCGTTTTCATTACCAACTCGTCATACGAATGAGTTTTAAACACATGGTTAACTTAATGAAGTCAAACTACTCTGTTATGTTAAGGACAAGATCATTGTTTTTGTAAAATAAGTACCCAATTAAGTTACGTAAGTTAAGTAGTCATAGTAAATAAGTAAATGTTGACTTTTGGTTTCATACGAGACACGAACAGCGGCCTTCTGGGTGAAAGTCATGCGTTTTCTTGACTAGTCCATCCACCCAATTCTCCTCCCTACGCTGACTTTCTCACTCTTTGTACTACATCACAACACAGTCGAGAGAGACATGCGAGTAGAGAGCAGACTAAATGGCGTGTCATGGGAAAAGCTAAAACCTGCGTAGTGATTAGGTCATTACACGTGAAATGACTTAAGAAATACTGTGTTTTCATACGCCATTGGGCAGACTGGTATAGACTGTGCACAAAAAACAAAACTGTGAAAAATGCTTTTTTTATTTGACCAGCCCATTAGGAACAAAGAAATGTTGTTAATCAGTCCCTCCAGAAAAACGTGATTATGCAATCGCATTTCAATGCATAATCAGCCAAAGTCCGCATATTTATGCGGGGGCCGCATTTTTTCAAATGGGCAGCATAAATTGCAGATTTCTGCGCAAAATATGCGGGGCTTGCATGATATCATAATCCCCGCATTTTCGTTGCAAAAACGTCACATATCTTAGCAGAAAGTTGAAAAATGGCGCGTTTACTTCACACAAGACCAGCCATTTTCCCCTGTTGCCATGGGAACATTATGAAGTGACGTAATTATGCGACGTGAACATCATCAAAAAGCTGCAAACCCCGCGATGAAGCCATGATGAAACCACAGTTTTTGCAAGTTCCTGCAATTTCAACATCGCATAAAATTGCATAAATATCCCGCATATTCCATCGCATTTTTTAAGAAAACGTGCCGCATAATCCAGGATTTTTGCCCGCAACAATCACAAAAAAACTCCGCATTTTTCTGGAAGGACTGGTTAATATAGTGTTGAGTGTAATGAGACAAAACACGATCTAATTATCTGAGTGTAGTCATGCTTTCTCATGCTGTCTGAGTGTATGGAAAAGGACTTATGTGACTATTTACTGTATTTGTGCAAAGGTAGGCACTGATGATAGAGCTGAAGATGAGTGGTGTATGTTTGAGTCAAGCAAATTAGGATGGCCATATGGAGGAGACCCATCTGTCCTGTATGTTCTTCAAATTTGACAGATGGTGCTGTACAGTGAAGAATTAAATGCCAGTAGACTGAGTGACCAAGTTGTCATAAATTAATGCAGATGGCACTGTGGCTTTTGGTTAGCTGACTTGTCTGGAGCAATGTTATAATCAAGGGAAGGAACGGAAGCTACTATCATGAGCAATAGGCATGTCAATGACAACACTAGTGTCCTGAGATTTTTTATGATTTGACACTATAAATAAAATGTAATTGAATGATTTGAGCTAAGAATTCAAGGGTTGAAGTGATCATTTCAGCTGAGTGGATGGGAGGCAAAGGTGTGAGCTTATTACTTAAGGCCTGGAGCCTCAAAGTGTGGGGCCCCAAGTTGGGGCCATGATGCACAATGCTGAAATGAAATGAAAATGGGTGGTTCTTGATTTATCAGCAAATGTATTTTGCTCCTGTGGCGAAGGTCTGGAACCTTGATCAGGTTTTAACAAGAGGTCGTTTATGGGGAGAGATTGTAACTTTTGATGGTCTCTCGCATCAGATGTGAATGGCCTCTTGTAGTGGGCGGATCGATCCAAATATTGATAATATTGATACTAACATTGGTATTGATATTGATCAATACCAGTGTAATGAGTACTTTAGTTTTAGTTTCTCTCCAGTATGCACTGCTGCGGTTTCATCAAAGAGGCGACCTGGCTGTCTGTGTCTGTGTAAGTGCCGCTGCTTTCAAGTGCCGCTCCTGTCACAGCGCGGAGCAGGCACACTTTGCTCCTCCTCCCCCCTCTTGTGATTTTTATGTTGTACCGTCACGTGACTCAGCGGCGCCAGGCAAACAAGCAAGCAAGCTGCCAGGCCCGGCGGTGGCCAGCAGCACACACACACACACACACACACACACACACACACACACACACACACACACACACACACACACACACACACACACAAACAGGATAGAGATGGAGCAGAAGAATTGCAGAGAGGAAGAGGAGCGCTTTGTGGTTATATTTTCAGGCCAAAAATGAAACAATGGCAAGCTTTATAATTCGTAAAAAGGCTGTAAGATACAGTGGTAACACAACACATTTATACAAGCATATGAAAATTGTGTCCTGGGTTTTAACTTATTAATAATCGCAAAACCACTTAAAGGTCCTGAAAATTCATTCAGATGTAGCAAATTTATGATGCATCCACCTTAATTATTAAAAAGTATCGGTATCATATCGGTATCGGCGATACTGGCCCTGTATTTACTTAGTATCGGATCGATACCAAATTTTGCAGTATCGCACACCACTAATGGCCCCCTTGATCTCTTTCTCTACTTGTCCTTTGACAATGTCTTTGACCAGTTTTTGTCGGGTTTTCATGCAGTCTCTTGTCCAGAGTCCTTTCCTTTTCACCAATATACTCAGCAGTAGTTTTCCTGTTTGGTCATAGGTGTGGTGCAGAGTTTATAAGAGGTACTACAGTGATTGCATATTGCATTATTGTCATAACATTGTCTTGAGATGGACCTAAATGGCTCAAGCTCCAAAACCCTGGATACTACTCCCACAGTTTAAACCTGATGACCTCATGGTTTTCTGGACTTTGGAAAGTTCCCTCTAGAGCTGCGTTTCAGTAGTGGTTCAACATACCCTCGTTCACTTCCCCTAAGCACTCGACATCTTAAGTGTCATTCCATTTGTCTAAAGAACTGAAGTTAACTTTGTGAGATCAACCTTTGGAGGGCTGAGGTGGCTATCACCCACAATGCATTGCAGTTATGCATTTGTTGCAAGAAAATACATCCAAGGTTAGGTGGCAATAATGTACAACCGGTAAAACTCCCAACTCCTGACACCAAAGGAGGAGAAGATGAATAAATTGAATAAATACATTTTGATTTTTAAGTTTCCTCATTGTTAGCTTGATATTTTACATAAACATGGAATAAAACTTATGTCAGGTAATATTGATCTTATACTTTTTTATTTACTAGATTGTTGTTCTTGTGTGATTTCTGTGTAACAGGATAAAGTTCTTTGCCATTGTAACCCCGATTAAAATAGCTTAAAATAATGATTCGTATGGACTGCACAACGTGGTCGCTAGCAAGATTTTGCATTTGTTGAAAAGAGACTGATTAAGGTTTAACTGTATGTTGAATATAATTCATACCGGCCAAACTGGCGAATGGGTTTTGATATTGCAAAAGCTTAGTTCAGTAGTTCACTGGTGTAGCAGGTTAATGGGAAATAACAGATTCAAAAATAGCCCTAGCTAAGTTGAAATAAGAACTTATGACTAAGATTTGAACTTAAAGCAGCCATATTATGCTCATTTTCAGGTTCATAATTGTATTTTAAGGTTGTACCAGAATAGGTTTACATGGTTTAATTTTCAAAAAACACCATATTTTTGTTGTACTGCAGTGCTCTCTCTCACTGCTGCATATCGTCTTTTCACCTGGTCTCTGTTTTAGCTACAGAGTGAGACCTCTTTTCTTCTTCTTCTGTACTATCTTTGATTGCACTCGCACATGCTCAGTAGCTCAGATGTATATCATGTCAGCTAGCTAGCTCCATAGACAGTAAAAGAAAGGCTGTTTCTACAACTTCGGTCAGTTACAAGGCAGGATTAGCTGGGAGACTTCTAAATGAGGGTGCACATGTAAGTACTTCTTTTGTAGATAATGGTGAACTTGTGGGTGTTGTAGCAGTGCTTTGCTATTGAGAACGAGGTAGCATGCTAGCGTTAGCATTAGCGTTAGCATGCTAACGCTACGAGCTAATGGTTGCGGTTAGCCAGCTTGTTTTGGCTTGTGACGTCACAAGCCGTGCCGATTTTGAACAGCTCACCCAGAGACTGAAGGCAGGACACATTCAGAAACCGTATCTCACTCAAAACAGCATGGATGGATTTTTTTCAAAGTTTGTATGTGTGTGGAAGCACCAGAGACACAAAAGAACACCCCAAATCCCAGAAAAAGTGATTTTTTCATAATATGGGCACTTTAAAGAGTTAACTCAAGATAATAGAAACTAAATAGCAAATTAAAGAGAAACTTTAATTGAAGTTAAGTTGAAAGTTATTCTTGAAACCGAATAGGTTGAGTCAAACTGAAAATAAGAAATAGTATTTAATTTCTTTTCATTCCAAGAAAGGGGTAAAATTTGGATACGGTAGATCGCATTTAAATGCAAAGATGGTGTATGTTATGTAAATTGTGTATGTAAACTGTGTTATTGGTACCATTTATTATTTCTACCTGCTTCTAAATTCTTTCTATTTCTTTATATAAACAAGCCGGCATTTAAACTTACCTTTTGGTCTGGGTATTATTATTATTTAGCTACAAACTGCTCCTCCGAACCTAGAGCCTGGTCCTAACTTATCTACTACTCGTAGTAAGTGCTACACCATCATTAATCAATACCAAATTAAATAGAAATACACGGTAGTGTTTTTTTTACAACTGAAAAGGAATGATTAACAAAGCGTCCCTCATCTTTTTAAGGTTGGACTCATTCCAGGGGAGCTGTTCCAAGTATTTCGCTCACAAAGGAGAGTAGGGACAAAATATTTGGCTGAGTTTGGTAGAATTGAGTAGCATTAAAAAGCAGTCTTTTACACTGAGGATGGATATCTTTTAAAGCTAAGTTTTTAAATGTCATGGATGACATGTGGATGGTTGGAAATATTCAAATCAAAGGAGGGGTGAGATGCACATACTGTACATTTTTGGCAATTCGTCTTGTGTTCAAAGGACTCGCTGTGTCACTAAATTGTCTTCTCACTAGCCTGTTGGGATATTCCCAAGTGGGTCGTCTCATAAAGGGCCAAATGAAGGATGTGCAAAGCAAATTCCACTGACAAATTTTTACTGAAGATTCAGAAATCAGACAAATCTCAGCTATTTTAATAAAAAAAAAAAGTCAAATATAAAACATTTTTATTTGGTTCAAATAACAGACACATCTCATTATATACGTTATTAAATATAATCTAAAACAAATAATATATAATACAACTTTCTGAACTTTACCACATTGTACCAGGCAAATGATGGCAGTGCTGTGAAGTGTGCCTCAAACCACAGTGGGTGGTGTGGGACAACACAATGGGAAACCCCGGGAAGTCTTGTCAAGCTCTGCAACACAATTATCGCTCATCCATCTTTAATATCTCATTCATCTTCTCCATATCCACTGACAGAGCGGTACTCACCTTGCAATTATTTTCACAGCTGGCGTTCAAAAAGAGGAATTGGATCTTCTCCCTTTCAAAGAATGACTGATGTGGACAAAAAAAAGTGTTGTAGCTTATTTTATTTTTTAGTGAACACACTTTACCTCACCTGCCTTTTGAGGGCCTCTCTCATTGGTTTCTTACTGTACATGACCCAGAATGCAACCCCCAAGAATGTGTATGAACTTTTTTATTTTACACAAACATTGTCATTTTGGTATACTTTCAGCTAGTAAGCCAAACTATTTACTGTATGAGCACGGGGCTGTGTCAGGCATTACTTCCCCAGTCTTATTTACAAATGCCTGTGCATGCCTCTGCATTAGGGTGTCACACGCTCAGCCACTCTGCAAGAGGTACCAGAGGAGATGTAACTAGGCTGTTTGTGTTTTCCTCCTTAAGTGCTTTTGATGCCAATAGAAATTGACAGTGAATACAACATGGAACACTTGAAGAAAGGCTGAGCAATATGGAAATACACACATTTTATATTTTCTGATATAGTAAATACATTTCCAGTGCCAACTTTGTCTGTGCTTCAACTGTCACTTTCAATGGCCGAGTGGGAAAAAAAAATGCATGATCACTTTAGGCATAAAATAAATGCTTGGCACCGTCTGATAAAGTATGATACATCTGGTGTTGCAGCGCAATACGGAATTCAACAAGTGGAAATCTCCGCTGAACTATAAATTAAATCGTAAATGGAGGCATCTTGGTTGGGAACACCTTGATGGAGAAGCATAAATTTAACTAGTTTATGAGGCACCTGGGGCTAATTCAGAGACAAGGACGTGAACCCTTACTGCTGTCCCATCTCCGAACACGTCCTATTTGTGTTGGCTGCAACGCAAGACCAAGCTGACAGAATACCCCGGGTCTCTGTAGTGCACCTGCGCCTCAGTTTGCCCCATAGCTCTTTAAATAATTATCATTTTATTTTGGTGTTTCTCACAAGGCTCTGTTTACCTTCATGTTTCAAAATAAATTTGTTTCTTACTTAGCGCACCAAAGATTAAACTTTTGTTATAAGCCTTTGAACCAGAATGTAAGATTGTTCGTCGCTGCCCTATGGGAGTAAGACAAGCGTAAAGTTGGCCTGTCAATTTACACGGCGTTGAAACAACTTTCATTAAATTAAAAGTGCCACTAGATAAGAGCCTGAAGGCATGAGGGCCCAAGACTCATCAAACGAATTAAAAGTTGTATATAAAAACAGAGAGCTGTGGTTAAACAGCACTCTGAATTAACTGCATCACAAAAGAACTTTGCATTACTAAAAATAGACTGATTGGCTGAAGCTAATTGCCATTAGCATTAAACATTTATCTTTCCTAGGCAAAGAAGCCAAGAAGGGTTGAAACTCTTGAATGCACTTGGCATGTCAACATTTGTCACTGCATAATGTTTCTGTGCCTCATTGGAGCAAAAACTGGGGCACTATTGACAATATGTTGAGGTATTGACAAGAGCCCGCCCCCAGTGGACATTAGATGATGACCTCAACATCAGAGGAACAGCATTAGCCGCTCAGGCTGCACTTAAGTATTGCACATTTAATTAAAGATATCAGAATGGGGTGCTCTTTAATCTGGGCAATCTAGGTGTAAGTGAAAGACTCATAACAGTAGGCAAATGAAAAATGAAGCATTAAAAAGGTGGGGCACCAATAGCAATTTCAGGTGATATGTTATTGTAGTAGGCCTGGGCGAAAAATCGATTGAATGAATTAATTCGAGTTTTTTGTCGCGGGCGATTTAAAAAATAAGTAAATCGAGTTTTTGTGTAATGGCGCATTTTTGGCTCCCCTGAGCTTCCGTAGCGTTAGTTTCACATAGCAGTATGGCAAGCGACAACAACAACAACAACAACATCATAGCACACATGAAACAGCAACAGCAAGCGACAACATGGCTACCGGTGAGAGTGGGAGTTTGTTCCCAAGAAAGGAATAAAATCATCTGTTGTTTGGAACTGGTATGGGTTTGCTGCGACAGACGTGGAGCAAGAGACCCCACGCTGCAACATTTGCCTAAAGCCCATCACAGTCAAAGGCAGCAGCACCACAAACCTATTCCAACACCTGAAACAGAGACATCCAGCCGAATATGAAAAATGCCAGTCTCTCCGAGACGAACAAAACCGCAGTGACCAACAAACCTTAGCTAAAAAACAGCTAACTGTAGCCGAATCCTTTGCACAAGGCACCGCATATGACAGGAAAGATGAATCTGGTGGAGAACAATCACCGAAGCGGTCGCTTTATTATGTAGGGGGGAAAATCAGAAAAAAAATCGTAAATCGAATTAAAAAAAATAAAATCGGAGATTTTATTTTTAGGCCATATCGCCCAGCCCTATATTGTAGTAATTAGTTTTATGCAGAAAACGGTATTAAAGCTGATATTTTATCTGGATAATAACCATGATGCCAATTACAGGACAAACCATTTTCTTTTTCATTTTCATCTGTTAATCTGTCAATTTAAAGATCTGCAGGAAAACATCACCAAAGCAAAAGAATCATTCACGCTGTGGTGTAAAAGTAATTTATATAGAGTCAGATGTTGATTTTAAAATGAGATGGTATTTAACGTCTCCTTATAGCTTCTTTGTGGTTCAGTACTGAAGCCAATTTAACTGTGATGTACATACAATTCTGATGATATACGCACATGTGCGTTCCTGCACCATCACAATAGTAAGCTCATTAATTTATCTACTTTATTTAGATTTTATTTTTCTGAATATTATGGGTCCCGTGCACATTGAGGTCCATGAATTGAGTAAAAGTTAAAATTACGTTTATTTACAATTGGGTCCAGATTGTTTTCTCAATAGTGAGCAAAAATGAGAATTAAATACAAGCAATAAAAAACATTTCCACAAAGTTGCATAAAATAATCATGATTAAAAAAAAATTTCAATTATCTAATGTGCACAATGTAGCTGAGTGCAGCAAGAACCCTAACATACAGTATAAGACTAACAGCAGCATCCTCTTAACTTACCTTAGCTTGGTACCACACAGGGGATTTACAGTACTGAGGTCATATTCAGAGACAGGACACTTTGCCATGTTTTTCATCTTTTTTTTCAATTCTTTTCAGAATAGACTTAAGCAACATTATTCCAGAGATATTCATTCTTATAAATAAAAGATCACCATGAAAAAAATGCACAACTAGACCGTGTCTCCAACATTTCCTATTAAAGACTGTCTAAGTAATACCCAAGATACCAGACTGTGGACAGCTTAGTCACTATAGTGTAGTGCAGCGGTAGTTCATCACTGTAACATTGGTAATGGGGACATGCAAGCTGAGATAATTTCTTCTCACTCATTTTGACACGTTTTACTAATCAAAACACCATACTTGCGATCCATGCATGAGCATGTGAGAGCCCTGGTAGGACTTGCACATTATCTGCAATACGGCAAACAATGGTGAAATGTAATTTTCAGTATGCAGTGCTCTCAATGATCTTTTGTGAAATATGCCACGGATGACAAAGCTATCCTCCTAAGTTAAACAGTTGGCTGGGAGACCATGCAACTCTATTTAACTACAATCAAGACAAAATTAATTTGAAGTTGTAGTCTAGGACCTTTGTCTGCTTGATATACACAGCACGTGTTTGTGGCAGAATGCGTCGCATCTGAACCTGAGTAAATCATGAAAAAGAGAGACATGATGGAGGCAGTGGAATGCAGCCAGGAGGAGGCCATGACACTCAAGTGTGGCCATTAGGAACAAATATAAATACCTCTCCCCTAAAACAAAGTCGGAAGGAACATAGTGGTACATTCTCAACCCTTACCTGTAACTGCAACCTTGTCCTGATTGGAGTCTTGCCAGGGACAGTTGGTAAATGTCATCGCCTGCTATTCTGAAACAAATCTGAAGTGAGCTGTTGGTGGAGTATTCCATATCTCATCTCTGCTTCCTCGACAACAGTTTTCTCCTTCTTTAATGTAAAACATTCCAGGGGATTCCAAAAAAGCCCTTGTTCTTTAGTTGTTGGGACTTAAGCACCATTTACTATGTTTTAGATTAACAGTTAATAGTTTTAAGCAAGGGAACAATGAGGTGAAGGACAAAAAGTCTTTGTGAATGTGTAGGAGTTACAATGAAAACATTTTAAAGCAATGCCATTTTTTTTAAAATCATTTATATACTGTACATATAATTTAAAGTTTTACCTTAGTTTGCTTTCCAACACACCGTGATGGCAGGTTGCACACACACACACACACACACACACACACACACACACATACACACACACACACACACACACACACACACACACACACACACACACACACACACACACACACACACTCTCCCCTGACCCTCCTTATACTGATGAGACGACAGCAGGTTGATTTGGGGGGACAGATTGAGATGGATAGTGACCCAAAGAGGGATACATAGTGGAAGGAAGAGAGAGTGGGAAGTAAAAAAGTTGGGACAAAAGGTAGGGCAACAACATGACACACTGCTACCATTACTTTTATAGCAAGCATCCACATTTCCTATAGATTTGAGTCTGTGTACTTTGGGTTTTCCTCTGGAAGTTGTCTGTATGACAATAAGAGAGACAAGAGACAATGAAGCATTTATAAATGGCTTGCCAGTACAGTCAGTAATCAGTGTTCAAGGTCTCTATTTTGGAAGTGTGATTTACCTTGATGGACGACTTACTGCTTTTATGCACTTAATACAAGGGGGAAAAAAAGTCTAGCTAATACATGAACAGTATGTGCAGCTTCAGCAGTATGTGCAGGGAGTAGTGTGAAAAGTCGAAAATCCACATAGGGAGGTTGGTCGGGGTGGTAGATGGGTCAAACAATACAGGACTTGCGACCGGGGATTGCGTCCCGCGTGTGGCGTTTTGTTTCCCCGTAGTCTTCCTAATCACAACCGTCCCGTTATTGTCGTGCGTCCCCCACGGCCGTCTCCCGGCATGTGAGGCGTCCTTTCCCCGTAGTGTTTTTCCTAAACCCAACCTCCGCCATCCCGTTATTGTCGCGCGTCCCCAGCGGCCGTCTCCCGGCGTGTGAGGCGTCCTTTCCCCATAGTCTTCCTAATCACAACCGTGTCGCGTGTCTTTTAATTAAATTTTAAATAATAAAATTTAAACATTGACATTCACACGAACTGCCGTAAGACCGGGTTGGTTATGCTGAACTTTCAACACTGTCTTCAACGCTGTGTACGTGCTTTGCTGAACTTCCAATACTGTCTTCAACTGTTGAATAAAACGGATATGGAAACTGCAGACAACAAGCCCTCCGGGTGTTGACACCCCAAAAAGCTCAGTGGTGCAAATTACTTCCTTGTCAATCTCTGAGGAGCCTTGCTGCCTGGAGTCAGACATCCTCTTCCTCCTCCATTATTACGGAGGACGAGAAAATGAGATAGGCTCCATTATGTTTATTGTTGCTCCAGCTGGTGGGCACCTACTTGAGCTACATATCTGGTAGTAAGAGCACTGCTGAATATTCTTATATTTGAATATATAATATAATATGACACATGCCTTTGGTGTGGGAGACCAGGGTTCGATTCCCACTGCGATACATCAACCAATGTGTCCCTGAACAAGACACTTAACCCCTAGTTGCTCCAGAGGTGTGCGACCTCTGACATATATAGCAATTGTTCTCACTCCCATCTTGTAAAATACGGACGCTTGGTCAGGTGCCTTTGTCATTATTATCGGGACTATTGGCGTCCCTTTTGATGCAGTTAGGTTAGGGAAAAGGTCGTGGGAATAACGGGACGGTTGGGTTTAGGAAAAGAAGAAAGCGAACCCCGGTCTACTGGGTGAAAGTCCTGTGTTTGACCCATCCACCACCCCAACCAATCTCCCTGCGCGGAATTTTGGCCTCACACACTACTCGCTACCGTAGTCGCTCTTAGTGTTACGTCATCTTCAAACCCCATGTAGCTGCTGCTCTCCCCGGTACGTTATACAAACACGCTGAAGGGTGCTTTTTTCGTTGCTTCAGACGCTGACAGCCACTGTCCAAACTTCAGTATTTTACAAGTTCTGAGTGAGAACGGGTTGATGAAACCCATAGGCAGGACTTTTTCACAGCAGACATTTTAACTGTCATAGTAGGTAAAGCACAGGTGTTACTAATAACATTAACTATTGCTCTGTTCTATTTAAGTTCAATTAGGAAAGACAAGTGAATGAAATGAAGATCAATGTTTGTTATAACAGATAATATTTGACAATTAAGTCTTGGCAGAACGTCTTTGGCATTTAGACTTTACAGGGAGATTTGTAAT
Source organism: Sander lucioperca (assembly GCF_008315115.2). Classification (NCBI taxonomy): domain Eukaryota; kingdom Metazoa; phylum Chordata; class Actinopteri; order Perciformes; family Percidae; genus Sander; species Sander lucioperca. The sequence goes on from NC_050184.1 coordinate 13,279,459, forward strand.
CAAGGGGCGTCTTGCCCTTAGCAGCAGCAAGATAAAGCCACCCCTACAGGCCTAAGCATCAGAATCAGAATCAGAATCAGAAAGGGCTTTATTGCCAAGTACGTTGCACATACGAGGCATTTGTCATGGTGTTGTTGGAGCATGTCACACATACAAATATAAGAAGGATAAAAAGATATAAACAATATAAGTATAAACATATACACACAGTACGTATTAATAACGATAAAATAAATTTTAATAAATAGTAAAATAAGTTAAACAGTAGTGAAAAGGGACGCTACAGCAGAGTAGGTACAGTGGCATGAGGAGCCAGAGGAGAAGTATGGAGAGAGTCAGGGTGGGTTCTGGGCCTTGTTTAGAAGGCTAGTGGCGGAGGGGAAAAAACTGTTTATGTGGCGTGAGGTTTTGGTCCTGATGGACCTCATCCTCCTGCCAGAGGGGAGTGGCTCAAAGAGCTTGTGGGAGGGGTCAGCCACAATCTTTCCAGCACGCTTCAGAGTCCTGGTGGCGTATAGGTCCTGGAGCGGCGGCAGATTGCAGCCAATCACCTTCTCAGCTGACCGAATGACACGCTGCAGCCTGCCCTTGTCCTTGGCAGTGGCAGCAGCGTACCAGATGGTGATGGAGGATGTGAGGATGGACTCAATGATGGCTGTGTAGAAGTGCACCATCATTGTCTTTGGTTGAATTTCTTCAGCTGCCGCAGGAAGTACATCCTCTGTTGTGCTTTCTTGACGAGGGAGCTGATGGTCAGCTCCCACTTGAGGTCTTGGGAGATGGTAGTTCCCAGGAAGCGGAAAGACTCCACAGTGTCAATTGTGGAGCCACAGAGGGTGATGGGGGCAGGTGGGGCTGGGTTCTTTCTGAAGTCCACAACCATCTCCACTGTCTTTAGAGCGTTGAGCTCTAGGTTGTTTTGCTTGCACCAGGTCACCAGGTGGTCAGCCTCCCACCTGTAGGCAGACTCGTCTCCATCAGAGATGAGTCCGATGAGGGAGGTGTCGTCCGCAAACTTCAGAAGCTTGACGGACTGGTGACCGGAGGTGCAGCTGTTGGTGTACAGGGAGAAGAGCAGAGGAGAAAGAACGCAGCCCTGGGGGGATCCGGTGCTGATGGTCTGTGAGTCGGAGACGTGTTTCCCCAGCTTCATGCAAAAGAAGTCTTCCTGACTGAACTACATACATACTACTACATGGTGACAGTGAGCCAGCATGAACAAAACCAGGACCCAGAAACTGAAGCCGCCTGGAATTCAGCTATCATTAATTATGTTTCATTTTCCTGTGAAATTATCTTCCATGAAAAAAGCCTATTGTGGCCCATTTTCAGAAAGACAACGTTGTTGTTGTTGGTGAGGTACAGCAGTTGAGGTTTGACATTTTATAACTTTCCAATACTGATCATTTGGTCCTTTGGCAAAAGACTAACTATTTAAAGTTCGTGAGCAGTACAATTAACACTCAGGTCATTTTCTAACTAATGTTTGCTAATGCTAAGCACGTAGCTAGTTATCTGATTAACATTAAAGAGTGCAGGCCGCCCCTGAAATCTGATTGGCCACCCCATTTTCCTAAACTATATGATTAGCTTTGTGCTCAGTCAGAGGCAGGGCCTTAGGCTTTGGAGGTACAATTTATTTTTAAAGACTTGAAGAATAAAGTATGAAGCTTTATATTACATTTCTATTGTGCCAACGCTAAAATTTAAGGATGGACACGCAAACTGGCTGAAAGTTTCAAGCTTTCCGACCAGCTTTGAGCTTTCACATCACTAGTCTATATCCACGACGTTCAACTTCCGGGACTGCTCCGTTTCCGATGGAAATTCTGCCGGATTTCACTCATTTAGGCTGCATATCCGTTGCCTTGGGTTTTCTTTGTGTTGGCATTTTTGAACTCCGGTCGATTTATGGGGACTATGGTTAACCTTTTCTTAGATCTCTGCAGGGTAAATCCAGACAGCTAGCTAGACTAGCTGTCCAATCTCAGTTTTCTGTTGCACGATTAAAACAACCTTTGATCGTACACATGATCTACCAAAACATTGCTCCGCCCAAGATGATTGTGATAGGTCTAAAGAAATGCCAATAAACCAGAGCACGTTTTTCTCTCATCCCAAAATGCTGTGTGGACTCGCCAGACCCTCAGCAGCTGTGGAAGAGGGTCTGGCAATGTAAGACTAGCACATCACCACAGTGATGCCTCTAGTGTACCATACACCTAGTCTTATTTCATGTTCATAAACGTAGTTATGCCACAGTCCAGGTTTTTATCAGAGTACTCCAGCAAGCATAGCTTTCTCAAAACCAGGGTAAGCGTTTTTTAGCATATGTACCGTACATGTGTAAAAACTAAAAACTAAGACACTAGTGTGCATGTAAATGACAGATGATTAGTTCAAGGAGCTGATTCTGCCCTTACAGCCCAAAACTACATTCACAATATGTTAAAATAGACTGACTATGTACTGTAGGGTTGGCTACAATAGCAGCAATCTGCTATATTAATCTTCTGTAAAATAGACTGAGAACTTGAACCAGACTGAGCAGAGTAAGAAACCATAAAAAAATGAATCCAAAGTATTCCAACAGTAAAGAAATTGCAGCCGTTGTGCATGCTTGACAGCGGCCTTCTCATAGAGGTCAGCACAACATGGGTACCATCATGGTGAAATGTTACCTGCACTAATAATGTCATTGATGGATCACCATTTGGAAAAAAATCACACATGGCTCGCTGGGAAACACAGCAGGATGGGCATGGAGGGATCAGAGGCTAATAGTCATGGTAGTCAGCCAGGCACAATGTGTGCTGTCAAGTTGACTCGTGATGGATGATGAAGCCATATTGCAACATGCCAAGTTTGTTAAATGTCAAAGGTAATCCTCATAATCCTCATTTAGTCCACAATCACCACAATATGATCTATTTATCTGCAGTAGCTTCTTATTTTCTATGCTGCTTGGTAATCTATAATAATAATGGGGTGGAGATGGCACAGTGGATATGGCACATGACTTTGGTGTGGGAGACCTGGGTTCGAATCCCACTGCGATACATCATCCAATGTGTTCCTGAGCAAGACACTTAACCCCTAGTTGCTCCAGAGGTGTGTGACCTTTGACATATATAGCAATTGTAAGTCGCTTTGGAAAAAAGGCGACATTATTGTGCCTCCAAATTGGTTAATTCAAATCTTGAAGGCAAATGTTAGTTGGAAATAAGGTTTATCATAAGTTTTTTTTTTTTTTTTTTTACACTTTTACATATATAAACCAATGTGCCATACAGTAAAATGAAAACCTAATTGAATTCCACCCTCATAAAAACTTGAATTGGTGCCCCTGCACGGTTTCCCAGAGGAGCCTCCTCAGCTGTTTCTACTGATATGTTGCTGACACACCAGGGACCTCACACCAAACTCCCCCAAATACAACACTATCCTCTAAATACATCTTCCAGATATATTACATTCTGCTACCACATCATTGAGATGATGCATGGAGCAAATATCTATCATGGCTCTTTACTGCGTGAACATCATTGGAAGTTGATTTATGGCCATATTGTTGGCTAATGTTAGTTTTTATTGCATTATAAGGCAATAAAGAAACATGAAAGAAATGTGTGCAGGCTTAACCCATGTTCTTCTCTTACGCTGGTGAATGACAGATTCTTTTTTCCATCTTATGTTTTTCGCCTTTCTAGAAGAAACTGTTTCATGTAGGTGTAGCCTTTGTTTAAAACTTGTATATTTCCACAGACACACCTTTGAAAAGGATGGACATGGACCATTCTCACAATCGTAGTTTTTAATGAAGTATCAGTTCTATGTGAGTATACTTCTATGATAAACAGATGGAGGTGCAGCACCCGCCATGATTCAAAGCCTTGCAGAAACTATATAACAAGTGGGTGTGAATGTACAGTAAGAATAGACTGGAGCGTTGACATAATTTCTATGTTTTGAAGACATTACACAAGATCTTTACCACACTTGTGAAACAATTCATTTTTAAATGAGTTTATAATAAGCTTTTATTCTGAAGTTTCTGAAAAATCCCTCAGAAAATCCAGGATTATGTGCACATAAGGTTTGGTGGCTAATTTAATCCAGTTTGCAGTATTTTTTTTAGATGTTCAGACAACACACTGCAAACAGACACATAAGTGAGTTAAGACAGAGTGTGAGTTACAGATTAAGACAGTGGGTTACAAGGGACATAGAGTTGCTGAGTGAACCAGCTGGATGGCTCCATCACTCAGAGTTAAAGGCAAATCAACATTGCAGTGGGTGGTCCTCTACCATGGCGGATGAACATCACCTTTGGGATAACAACTATAGTGGCATACTTACAGTTTCCTCTTATTTCCCATTTGTAATTATGCCTGGCCCCAGGCGTTCACATACTATGATGCAAACATGTGTTGTATAAAGCAATATTGCATGATTGACAGGAAATCCCCCCCTCCAGGGCTACGCTGACACCTGACACCTCAGAGAGAGAACGAGAAGATAGATAACAAACTCATTTTATAATAGACAAGGAAAGTTAACCAACAATGTCGCTGAATTAGTCTGTCTCCAAACTCTATAGCTTTGTCTTTTACACATGGTGTCCCTCTGTGTGCCGTTCAACAGAAATTAACACATACATGCCCTTGTATTGAAAATACTGAGTCAGCAGTGGAGGCAGAGGATTGTAGGGCTTGAATCTTTTACGTATAGTAATTCAATTGTAATTTAATCTTTCTGCACCCACTGCGTACCAACAGATTTTACAGTATTAGCCTAAATCCCAGGTTGCTGTTGAGTTAATCAAGTCCAATATGGATATTGCATAATCTCAACAAAACCACCGAAAGCCTAGTTCCAGTTACAATGCTATATAAGGCAACACAACAACATGATTTTTATATTTGTTCCCTAGAGCCTACAGTATGACATAAGCCTTCAGTGGATGTGCTCCAGTGATTAGCTTTGTTTTTATTGTTGAAATGTTTTTAATTGCAATTAAGTTGTTTGTTAGTATGGATGCTATACAGTAGATGCATTGAAGTTGATTGTATTCATTGTAAGGATGTGTTTTTAATGGACAATGGGTGTTATAGTAACATCTTAAACAAATTGATTTATAGCAACAACAACAAAAGGCTTCTCTCTCAGCCAGTGCCGCTATAATTGAAATCTTTTGATTCTACAGATGTATCAATTTGTGCAACATCTGCAGTAAAAGCATTGAAGCAGTTTCAGGGGAATTTTCAGTAGCACTGTTAAAAAACTAAAACAAAAAAACAGTCACATCTGTTAAATGTATTAAACAGTTTTAATGCCATAGGGATTAAGTCAGAACACTATTTCTTGAAACTGCCTTTAGCAAGGACAGGTAGGTAAATGAAAGACTAATGTGGGGACTAGGCAGAGCATTAACTTGAATTTTGAAAGAATCCGATTCCGCGAATCCACAAAAATTATCCAAAACAGGAGGGTGGTGAAGGCTGAAGGAGATCCTCTGCCCCCAGCTCTTTCCAACATGGAGAACAACAAGGACACCTTCTTCTGTTAGGCAAGTTTGAGTGTGTTTATAGAAAATAGTTAATGTTGTGTTGAATCAAAGGGGAAGGCCATTTGCTTTGAAAGTACTGTATATGACTAGATATTTGTTACCAGTTGTTGCTATAGGAAAACAAATGGTATTCCAGTATTCACTGCAAGAAACGCGTCCGTTAAGAATTGGGAGGATTGGGTCATATAAATTCAGGTAATGGAAATTAAAATGTGATATTTTGTGTCCACACCCTACTGAAATATTTTTACAATAATAATGTAAAATTAGCAAACAGGTATTTTTACATTTTCAAAATGAATGTTGATTAAAAATAATTCAGAGGAGCTACTATAATAACTGTTTATTTAAAAATAATCTTATTTTTATTGGCCTGAAGTTATAGTTACCTAATGTACCCAATGTGAAATTAAATAATTGGGAAAGTAGCCAAAGATTTTTTTTAACAAATGTACAAGGAAAAGATAAATTAGATACTGAAACTTCAAGATCTTCCCTTTGCTTGGCCAACACCATATTTTAACTGTCAGGGGAATTTCTTTGTAAGAAATATAATATAAATAAAATAATGAAAATCATTACCTTTACTAACTAGTGACATCATGAACACCATTTTAAAGGTTGTTCCAATGGGTCTGTAATATCATGTCAGTGATCAATCTATTAACGGCAGGCTGTCAATTGACACAAAGGCAGGACTGCTATTGTCATGGGCATAGTATCATTTGGTTTTATGGTGTTTGTGCCTATTGATTTTCACTGTAATGAAAATATTAATCTCAAACAGCACTGACACCAGCATCTGGCATCAAGGTCGCCATTGAATTGCCACATTGTCTTAATAATAAAGACAATCCTTGATGTCTTTCAAGAAATAATGGAGTTACTGTACAATATTGTTACCCTTTTCAAAGATATCAACAGAGATGGTGACATTTTGTTGTGGTTGTGTGTGTATGTGGCTAACAGATGGCATTCACCGCACAGATGCTGCAGGTGCCCCATCTTTGTTGGTACCTGCTCACTGGCCATCTCGGCTTACCCCTGGGGTGTTGCAGGTGGGTTCACAGTTGGCATCGGGCTATATCAGTATTTGCCTTTGCCCACAGCATTCAGGATGACCTCAACATCCATCCACTGCTTCGAGGTGCTGGGGTGGCTTGTGGCTCGCAGGTAGAATGGATGGTTCAATCCCAGGTCTGGCCACATGTCAAAGTGTCCCCAAGTTGCTCCCCGGATGCTGTATGTATAGCTGTCCACTGTTTCTAACACTTAGGATGGGTTAACATGCAGAGATAGAATCCCACTACTAGTGTGTATGTGATGATGAAGAATAAAAGTTTAAAGCTATAGTGCGTGGTTTCTGTCGTTCCACAACACTGTAGGCGCGTCCACATGATGAAGCCTTCGGTGATCGCGCACATGCCCCCCTCCCCCCTCCACCACGCAGTTGCTAGTAGCCAAAGAGAACACGGAGGATTTAAAAAAACATGATGGACTCTTCAGAGGAGGTAATTATCTTCACTCGAGCTTCTGCGCGGGAATGTCACCGGACGACACAATCTTCTGAACATAGCCATAGTCTTAATGAGCTTTGTATCAACTCCTTTGGCAATGGCTTGAATATAACGGACGTTCAATAATATCAAAAAGTTACGCACTAAAGCTTTAAGATGACAAAAAGAAGACTTTGTGACTGCAAAGGCCACAACACTGTTATTAGTCTGAAAGATCTACATTCATATCCCTACAAGGCTTTCACAGAGAAGAGACACAGAGATATTCGAGAAAAGGTTGTCTCTCCTTTAAAAAGAAAACTGTAGCCATGATTGACAGGTGATCTTGGCAACCCTAGTAGGCTAGGTGTTTATGCATGCGTGAGATGAATGTCTGTGTGGGTTTTTTGTGTGGACGCACGTTAGTGTGAGTGTAACAAAGTTTGCTGTGTGAATCAGTAAGGTAAAACATGCGCTGTTGAGTGCTACCTGACCTTGTGATCTCAGATCCTGGGGCTGTTTCAGGGAGCTCTCCTCACAGAGGCTGGCTTCATAGGGAACAGTCGGTAATATGAACAATACTACAGATGTTTTACTGGGTTGTGGGGGAGCCATAAATGCTATGTATGATTCAATCCCCCCCATGGCTACCAATGGCTGTCTTATTACCATTAGATCTATAACGCATCCTCCCACTATTCTTTTTTTTTTTTGTTTTTTTTTTTTTTAGATCAATTTTTTTTTTTTATATGCAGACATACAGAACAGAGAAACACAAACTGAACAAGAACCCTCTCCCACCCCCCACCCTCTATGGTCTCGAGGAAAACCCAAACAAACAAACAGAAATCACACCTTGCCTAATCACTCTTCTCTAGTTCTTGTGACGCTGAGGTCATTAGGTCTGCTCCCACTATTCTTGTTGTCATATGGATGCATGTATACCTGCTAACAGGGCTATGTCCATGTAGAAAATCTATCTTGTTATCATTGTTATTGATCACAGAGTAGTGTACCAGCCAACCAGTGGTAAGTTAGGGTTATTTAGGCTAAGATTCTTAAGTAAAAGTTCTGTTCTTTAATGATTGGTGGCTCACAGTTAAAGCAAATCTAAAGATCGGCAAAAAATTCCTCTGGCTAAATTGTTGGTATAAACATAAGCATCTTGAAACATACTGTAACTTTCAATTGCATATGTACATAATGAACTGGCTCCTCCTTTTGCAAAATATAGGTTATTTGCTTTCTGAAAGAGAAAAGTGTCCTAAACCTGGGTCTTATTTTTGAAGTTTTTCGAATTACTGTATTTCTAATGCTAAATAAACTACACAAACTAGATCTTAAGTTACTGGCAAAGCATCTCTTGAAAAGAAAGCGATGCAGTTAAAAAAACAACTTTGATTTAAGCTTTAGTACTCATAGTACTCAAAATCCTACAAAATCCTAAAACTAAATGAGATACTAACACTAAACCTATTTTTCTATTTTATTTTTTTGTTAGTTTTTTCCAACGATCACATTTTTCAATTTTTAGAATGTGCATTCCATTAGCATGTCATGCAATACTCATAAGGGTATACTCTGTCAGAAGTGCATGTCGAATGGTCCAACCATGCTTTCCTGACACTGGATTAGGAGGGACTGTATCCAGCCATTTCTGTGATTTTCCAAAACCGGCAATTCGACATTCACACCCACTTTGCCAGCTGTGTGAAGGTGAGAAAGGAGCCAGAGTTTGAACTTCACTCTCTAGCTCTCTTTCTTCATTCTTGACACAACTATTTTTGCCACTTTTCCTGTGAACAACAGAGTGCAACACTATGAATGTCTTCCAGGAGAGACAATCTGAAAATGTTATTCCCATATTTAAACAATATCACGTCTCACCCATCTCTATGATGGCTGGGTTGTCACCCTGCCTTCCAATGTTGCCATTCCATTTTAAATGGTAATATGTCCACTACCACAAACAAGGCCTGGCTTTAAAAAAAGTTCCTATCCTAACCAGCATAAAACGGAAATATGTTGTTAGAATCGGAGCGAAAATGGGGAGGCGATGTGAAGAGGTCCAGCCAAATAAATAAGATATGAACACGTCTTTAGCTGCCTGGCTGAGAAGTAAACGACGCTGGGGAGAGAAATAGATGGCAACTATGATTTAAAAACGGGAATAATAAAAACATTTTCATTTTCACTTTTACTGGTGGCTGTAATACCGAGGGTCAGCAGCGCTGCGCCCGGGCTCTGGAGCACTGGAGCCGGCTTGGAAGCCGATGAAGGATCGGCGGTGCCCCATATCTATGGCAACCAAACTTCACTAGTGAGACAAACGTGTGATGGTCAGGAAGACGTTTTGGCAGGGGAAAAAACGGATACGAAAATGTATCAAAAAAAAATGTAAAATGCAGGCAGTTTCGACTTACATTAGCTGTTTAAGTTTAATTACTAATGTTAATTAGCATTTTAGTTAGCAATAATTAGCCTGTGCCTATGTTATCTCCTTACATATACCTACGCTCTCCGTCTCTGCAAGATTGGGAATGATTGAGATTTCTCTTGGCACAGCTACCAGAAGACTTCCAACTTTCAGACAGGTTGCTCACATCACATTTACGTCGTCTCTCTCAGTTGGAGGCTGCGCAGTAACGCTCGGCGCTCACCGGAAAAGTGCTTCTAATGGCATTCACTGGTCTCCGTTCAGAGCAACGGGATCTGTTGGTCCACTCTTATATACAGTCTATGTTGTTTACGCTATCTGCCATTTTTTTCAGTCAAAAATAGTCGATCTCCGAATGCGAATGAACGGACTCCATAGGAGGAAATGTCATTCATATGAGGCTCCTTTTTCAACTACAAGGTCAATATTGTTTCACTAACGACAAAACAAATTATCCGTGCATTTATATGGAACTAAGCTTTAGGAGCTTTCCATCTTTACTCTCCTCCCTCGACTATTTTTGACTTGCAAGATGGACGGTGACCGGAAAAACAGCTACAGTGAGTTGTTCAAAAAAAATTTCTTTTTTAGTAAACTCTGTGTAAACAAACAATGTTCTCAATGCTCAAGTTCATGTGTAGAGACACTGGTGATACTTTGAGCAAAGTTTCATGTTGTGTCGAGCATTCTTAGTGTTTTAAAATTAATGATTTTGATGCTATCATAAAAGTGCCCCTAGGACTCACATTCAAAAGGCCATTTGACTGAAAAACAAAAATACGGTAAATTATAAAAGTGGCGTTTCTGTCCTAATTATGCTTTTAAAAGAAAGTCTGACTCGGGTACATTCACAAAAAGACCCTAGGTTGCATTTTGGCAAGAGTTACACTTTAAGTAAAGTACAGATACGTGGATAATGTACTTAAGTACAGTAACGAAGAATTTGTACTTTGTTACATTCCACCACTGCATTTTGGCTCTATAAATAGTGCGATCAATCACCAAATAACGCAGGATTTAATCAGTTTAATTGCTGATGTAAATTGCAGTGTTAGTGTTTCTTTGCATACTATTTTTTTTTTTTTTTTTTTAACAAATGATCAGAAATACATTACAGTACAATACTATCATTGTAAACGACTGTAGAATTAAATAAAATGCAGTAACCAATTATTTGGAGCAAACTGTCATCACTCAAATGTGCGTAAGAGTGCTCTTGAGTGTTCGTAGATTTTGTTCATAGCTAAGAACAAATCCAAGACATTGGCTGACTTGCGACAAATGCTGGTTGAAGAATGGGATGCCATCCCACAGCAGTGTGTGACCAGGCTGGTGACCAGCATGAGGAGGAGGTGCCAGGCTGTTGTGGCTGCGTATGGTTCTTCCACACGCTACTGAGCCTCCTGTTTGTGAAATGAATAAATTGTTAAATTGCCAATATGTCTTGTTTCTTCAAACTTCAATCATCCAATCCACCAAACACCAAAGAGTCAATGGCAGAATAAGCTGTTTGGCATTGGCAAAGAAGATTTGGTAAATTTTTCATGGGTGCAACCCACATACTCAGCGCTGCTGCTCATCCCACAAATGCATGTTCCTTACAAATGGGGCACCATTTGAAAGGTAATTAAACAGGCTTTCCGACGGTATAAGATTTATTGCCAAAAAGCATTGTTACCACAGAGAAATAATCTACCAAACACAAATGTCCTTGTTGTGCTAAGTTTATATGAAATATTTAATATAAATATTAAATATTATACTTCATGCCTTAGCTTTTCAGCTAAGTGTACTGTCGGCCTTGCCACAATCTCGAGTGGCCAAGTTGCCACTCGAACTTGAAGAAATCACACCTGGAACTACATGGCAACTACCCTGTGCTAGAACAGCAGAGTCAAACAGACTCAATTGTACCAGTCTACCATAGTCTTTTATCTGTTTTCGGATATAAAATAACATGCACAGACTGACACAGCATCAGTATTATATTCCAGAGCATACTACTTCTTGTGTGGGTACATTGTGTTTTTTCCCCCTTTTGTTTCTCATAACGCTCTGTCTCTCCTGCACTTTCTCCGCGTGAGTAAAGCCTTGTGAGAGAATGACGATGAATAATCTAGGTTTGGCAGGGTATCCACTCCTTTCAAACCCAAGTGGAGTTTTGAGTCGTTGGTGTTGAAAGTGACATTATGTAACTTGTTTACCATAAAATAACAGCTTCAAAATCATGTTGATGCTTCTCTGACTAATAGGGACAATGGTGCCTCTGTCATTCCCATTACACACCCCTAATGCCTGTGACGTTAACTTTGTTACAATCTCCCTGGAGAAGTGCTGTAATGCTTTACGGCACTATCACTAATTTTGGTGAAACTGGATCATATTTTATGGAGAACATGTTTTCTTGTTTTACCTCCTGATGGCCTCTGGCTGCCCTGCTTCATTCTGATTTTCTCGTTAGACAATAACTGATGGGTTCCGAGATTTCATTTCAGCCAATGTGTTCCGCCTCTTTTCCTCATTACCATACCTAGAGCTCTAAAATGTATGCACATAATGGCTTTATACAAACCAGTTGTATTGAAAGGGCTGTCAAATACCAAGACACTGTGCAGCTTACTCTTTTCTGGTGCCAGATTTTTCAACTCAGGAATTTGTATGTAGCTGCCACCCACCTCAGCTGTTTACCAACATGGCCACAGAGGCTCAGCAAGTGTGTTTGGGTTGTGACCATCTGAGAGAGGTCAAAATGCTTGCTTAGGGATCACCAAATCCTTTCCAATTTCAGGACAAGTCAAATTATTAGGGAGGCTGCTGCAAGAGGTGAATATTGCCAGTCCCATTCTTCCTTACCAGTTGGAAGTTGGAAGAGCGCACAGATGGTCTTTATCAGCTGAGGTGGCCACAGAGGGAGCTTATATGTGTTTATATGTGGGTGTTAGATAAGCTAATATATGTGTGTCAGCCACCAGGCTGTAACTGGCGTATTTGTGCACCCTGCCCTTTACTGAAAGTGAAATTTTCCTCTTCCAGTGGTCCCCTGCTGCTGCGTTGTCCCACTTACAAATTCCTGTTGGACTCCTGTCATCAATCCAACTAAATAATCGGCTATCAAATCTCTGATGGTAAGAATGTACATCTGTGCTGTGGCAACACACCTGTGAGAGGAATCTCTTCATCTGTCAAGTCACTGTTAGTCATCACTGGATCAAGAGAGCTGAGTCTTTGATCAGAAAAAAATCAATGTGTACACTGCGGGGGCTTTTCTCTGTGGGCTCAACGTGTATTAAAAAGAAGCATATCTGACAAAGACATCTACAGCAGCAAACTATATCTCCGCCTGGACCTCTTTTGTTGGACTAAACCATGTAACACAGTCAGAAGTTTTAAAGTGGTTTCTTCCTTAGCCAATTTCAAGTAAACATGACTTTTGAGAGTCAAGGTTTTATTTAAGTGTCTTCAGTTATTGTCTCTTACTTTGTGTCATCAATGACATGTTGGCACTGCTGGGGAAAAGTAAAAAGATGTACAGCAACTGTCTCAATAGATGGCCAGCCTCGGCACTGAGCTCTGCTGACGTATAAAAGCTGTAAAGCATACAGGCAGTGAAGCACAGAGAGGTTGCAAAGAAAGGGAACTCTCTGTCGGTGTGTGAAGCATTATGTGGGGAAAAACATTGAGAGGGTCAGGGGTGTTTACGTAAAAGAGAAAGGAGGGGTGTAAGATAAAGGGAGAGGGGGGATTGGAGATTTTATGCTCCTGGGAAACCGGGCAGAGAGGAGATTGAAGAGTATCCAGAGGTTCTATGACTCATGGGCATTTCTACCAGACTGGACTTTGACAGGTATCTACATACAGGCTGCACACACTCTGTAACGCAGAGCACATACAAAGATCTGGTCTGCAAAAACACACATTAACAAACAAACCGCACTGCTTGTGTATACTGTATACTGGTATCTCAACAGATATTTTTGAGATAGATTTGTGTGTGTGAGGGGAAAGAGAGAATACTGTATATATATATATACACACACACACACACACACACACACACACACACAAAAGTTCACTGTTTTTCATATAAGTGATGGAGAGAGAAAACTGGAACAGGGAGAAAAGCAAATAAGTAGGAGGGAAAGAGAATGCACAGAGAGAAATGAGGTGTGTGTGTGTGTGTGTGTGTGTGTGTGTAAGAGATGAAGTGAGGAGGCGGAGAGATGAGAGGCGAGGGAGGGAGTAATGTAGACAGGGAGGGTGGAGAAGAGCGGGATAAACCACTTGGATTAAGGATTCCAGTGGAGCGAGGAGGAACCTTCAAGTGCTGGGTCAGGGAAACTAAACTACAGGTCTGTGCTCCTTCAAACGGACACTCAGAAGAGCAACTGAAGAGATGGACAGATGGAACCAGGAGGAACACCAGGCCGGGGCTGACACAGACTAACATGACCTCTCCATCTGGCTATTTAACCTGATCTAACCCTTCTGAAGACTGTTACAGGACAGATGACTGACCATTTGGACTGAAATCCCGCAGAAGTTGGAGGCAGTTCACTATGGATTTATACAAATGTTTGAGTATACTTGTCTTCAGTCTTCCTCCACAAGGTAAATAATTAACGTTGCAGATTCTCATTTTCTTTATCAACATAAGGGACTGTGTGACATTATTGGGGGGTGAGGAGTGATGGGCTATGAGAAAAGGGTGAGCGGGTTATGTATTTTAAATATTTGCTTAAGGGGAGGCTGGCCTATGCTTATTGAGAGGGTGTTTTAACTTTTATACTCATCACACATTATATATATTTTCATAGATTTTGGGTGAAAATATTGCGGTGCTCACGTCAATCAGCACCACCAAAGTTGATGCCTGAGCCCAGATCTGTAATAAGTAATAACCGTTGAACAGCTCTTTATACAAAAATAGAGTGGCTGTATTTTCTCTATTTCGTTATGTTTAGTTTTGTTTGTCATGAATATATTATTTTGAAAGTGATGGAAAGTATCCAAAGAAAATGTTTTAAAAACGCAGTTTCAAAAACCTCCCAACCCCAATCGTTTATCTAAAGAATCTGACAAGATGATGACCACAGTCACTGACAAAACACACAACCTTCAAGACACAAAAACTTTGTTTTTATTGGACAAGGAGTGAGAAACTGCCTCTGTTGCTTAGTGACCTGGTAACAAGCTCAGTCTGCCTAGTTCCGGAGCAGGACTCATAGAAAGTAATATTTGCTGCTCATGCATTACTGGCCTATGACAATACATTGATCAAATTAGGACAGAACTGGGTCCAGTACCTCTGATACATCTAGATAACTAAGCAGGACAAAACTGTTTGACTTGTGCTTTGCAAACCTGAAAATATCAGCAAATAAACATTACTAGAAATGACATTTGCTTTTTTATTTGATTAACTTTTCTGGATGATTTACATAATTCATTTTATTTTATTCAGGGGAATGTCATATTTAAAGGAGAAGAAACTGGATCTCCTCACAAAAATAGAAAAATGAAAGTCAAGTAAATATATGACAGCCAACTGGAATGAAAATTCAGGTTTCTCCATGCTAAGTGATTGGTAACATCACAGTCTGCAGGTGCTAATTATAGTGTCCTGTAAAGCCCATTATACAGTAGTAAACTCATCCAACATTTACCTATTTTCTGCTGCACACATTACTGCTCTGACCCACACATTGTCACAGGCATGACACCCTGCGAGCTCCCCCATCTAAACCCATTAGTTGCAAGGCTGCTTTAGAATCTAGAGGAGCGTCCCTCTTTATTGACATAAATACATATTATAATATCAGCTGCCTTTAACAGATATCACTCTGAGCTGATGTGATGGAAGAAAGGTACCTATGTTGGTTACTTTCATCTATAAATGTAAAGACATTTCAAGGTTGTTGAGCATCTGGACATGTCAAACACATTCAGGTAGAAAAGGAAGTAAAGATGTGGAGGGAAAAAAAAGAAACTATATCTATTTAATAAGATATTGATCCCAAGCCTTTAAAAACAGAGGATGCCAGTTTTCAGGCAACTGAAGGACAATCCATCAGCTTTGATTGAGTGGGTAGGAAAACCTGAGAGGAAGGCCGGCAGCATGACAACAACACCTGTGTCCCTGTTTTAAGAATACAAGTTAGAACAGCAGAACATCTTTGTGATATATAGATAGATAGATAGATAGCTTATGCACAGAAAGAACAATATATACAATATACGTATAGTGCCAGGCATAATGAAATCTCAGTTAGGCTGTGCTGAAACAAAGTCCAGCCTATGTGCATTGTGCAGGTAATTAAATGACATATCAATTCATCAATCAACCAGAATAGAAAAATGCCTAATTGAATATGGAGAAAAGGATTGGAATACAAAGGACATTGCACTGTACGAGTCTCGGGACGAACCCTGTCTCTTTAATTGTTCCCAGACCTTAGGTCATCCTCACTGCGGGGGAGGGGGGGTTGAGTTGCTCCATCAGAGTGGCCATGGCAGGGAGGGAGGGAAGGATGAGACGTCTCGACAGATCGCTCCATCAGCACGTCTATTCAGAGACACAGAGGATGTCCTCAGACTCAGATTCATGCTTCCGCTTTTTCCTTCTCTCATCTCCTCCCCTCTCATCCCTCAGATACAGTCCCGTGTAATCGTATCCCACCTGTATAATAGAGGTCACCCTCCTTTTAGATTGTAATCTCTATAGTGAATTTTTCATAGGGGCATGGATCAGCTAAATTCAATATAAATGATTGTATTGTAGATGGTTTAAAAAATATTCAGTATTAATAATATGCATTTGAAATCAGGGTTTCTATTTCAAATAAATGTGCAAAAAGAGAAACGATTCTAACTGGTTATAAGTCTATAGAATGCCACTGTCGTAAATGAGCACAAAGGAGTAGCAATATTAACTACTCTTACACTGTAAGCAAATGTATTGTTTCAAAATACAAACAAAAAAAGTATTGACACATAAGTGCTGAAAACAATGTGTTGCTAATCTCTTCTTTCCCCTCAGTTTGTTTCCAAGTTGGACCTCGTGCCCACGCTGAAGAGAGGCTGCTCCATGATCTGTTCGTACATTACAATAAGCTCTCCCGGCCTGTGGAAAACACCTCAGACACAGTGCTAGTCCACTTTGGACTGTCTATTGCCCAGCTTATTGATGTGGTGAGTAAAAACTCACAGCATTGTCAAGTTTCACCAATAACCAACACCGGATATCATTATTAAAGTTTTTTTACTGCTACAGCATATCTGCTCTGTGAATCACTTGTCCTGTGTTATCTTTTAAGGGAGAAATGTAATTTTTTTTGTTTATATCATTTCATAATGGCGCCCCCATGCTTTGCTTCAATCTGTCGCAATAACGCTACTTCTCCATCTACATAGACGTTTTCATACAGCCAATCAAATCGCTTCTTTGTAAACCATATTTTCAGAAAGCAGTAATGTCACCATTCTATCATAGGCAGATGGTTACCACAGTCAGACAGAAACCTGCTTAAATGACCACCGAGAACAGCTTTCCTGCTAAAGTTTCCTTCTTATCTAACTTACAAACATGAACCCACGTCTCCTCCTGCACCCTAAGCATGTTGACCGCGCAACCTAACAAACATTCACTGGGGAAAAGTGCACTGTTATACCAGTTTGCAGGCTGAATAGCTAATAAACTGGTCAGCTGCAGCACAGCATGTAAACCTACCTGCAAATATCTTTGTTAAGTTTAGATTCTGGTTTGGCCCTCTTTCTGTAGTATGTATTATATTCATTATGATCATAATAACAACCAGCTCAAAGCTTCACCAGGAAAGAAATGAATCTAAATATACAGATCACCTATCAGCGGAAATTAAACCACAACAGAAGAGATTGAATTATTTTCCCAAATTAAATTCAGTTGTCAAGCATGCTAACACTGGCAGTAAAATCCAGACACAGCTGGTCTCAACAAAATAACATCTCTACTCTCACTTGCCTCTTGTCTTATCTTCGCATAACAGACACAAATCATGTTGCATGGTTTCTGTTGGCTTAAGGTAAAACTGTTTAATAACCCCTCTAACTGCAATTTAGTGCAGCTTTAAAATTGAATATGTGCAGCCTGCATTGTTACGGGGATGATTCTCCAGGTTTTTGTCACACAATTAGGTGGCAGTGCTTGCTTCACATGCCTGGTAGTGAGAGTCAGCTCTTGGTGAAGTTGTCTTCTCCTACAGTGTGTTTTCACTGACTGTTGTGTCTTAGATGTTGCAGGGAATGAGCTGGAGATAGCAGCTTGCCAGCAGTTGCAGCAAAGCAATAAAAGACACCATACAGTGAGGGTGTTTTTGCATGAAGCACTGCCTAAGTTTTTTTTCTTATTTTTTCTGGTGTATTACACAACTAATCAGTCTTTATGAATGATGGGCATGTATGTGGATTTGAAACTGATACATGAAATAGCTTTATTATGAGATGTTCAAAGAAATTCTACCTATGTGCTCATGAATACTGACATACAATTCATTTGAAATAAGAATCATGTCATAGTCATTTCTCTTCCTTTTACGTGAAATCAGGATGAGAAGAACCAGATGATGACCACAAACGTCTGGGTCAAGCAAGTATGTCATAATGAGAGCTAAAAACACATGCTAAAGATTCAGTCGAACATAAAGCTACAGAATATAAATATGATCAATGATTTCCTACAGGAATGGAACGATTACAAACTCCGCTGGAACCCGGAAGAATACGAAAATGTAACTTCCATCCGTATACCCTCAGAGATCATCTGGAGGCCCGACATCGTCCTCTACAACAAGTGAGGATCTGTGTCAATGCAGTAGCTTGTTTTCATGTGAAGAAATTGAGAGAGTTTCTGGGATCCCATATTGTCCAAAAGGTCCCATATTGTAAAAAGTGAGCTTTCCTTGTCCTTTTTCATTCTGAAGCAGGTCAAGGTGCTATAGTCCCTTAAATACTGTGAAAGTATCAAAACGCTCAATCCACAGAGAATTGCACACAGCCCGTATTCAGAAACTGTTCCTTTAAACGAGCCTTCCGTACGGTTGTGGTGTCACAATTACGTTGTAGGTAGAAAGTGCAGCTACAGTCATTCCGAGAGCGCATAAGGCTAACTAATCAGAGCAGACTCGGATTTTTCGGGAAGCAGACTTAAAGAACAGATGCTAAAATGGAGCATTTCAGACAGAGAAACACAGACAGACTGTGTGAGAAAAATAATGTTTTTTTGGACATTAAAGCATGTAAACATGTTCTGGTAGAAACCCAAAATAAAAGTATGAACCTGAAAATGAGCATAATGGCACCTTTAAACATTGCCACATTAAAGGCAAAAATAATCACATAGCAACTAATGATCTAATTTCAACAGATGATATGACTGGAGGGTAAACATGAAGATTCTGTTGCTGTGCCAAACATCTTGTCCTGTGCCAATGTCATAAAGTAATTTAGCTAAAATAAATGTGAACAAGGTCAGCCTTAATGGATGTGGTTACAAACAACGCGCGGCACATCGTACAAAGCAATACATTATGCTGGGAATTAGAAGATGAAATGTAATTTGGGTGTGTTTTTAAGGGCTTCAGATAAGATGCATCCAGTCGACCAGTATTTATTTCACTCTAAATAAGGCAAATCAGCTAATATAAAAACTGTATCAGAAACAACTTTTACATAAGACGCTGACTAAAACAAGAAAATGACATGAAATAAATAAATACATTTGTGCGTTATGTGCTTAACTTTCTTAGGCTTGTAAAGACTTGAGCAGCAGAGTGAGCTGTATATGTCTGATTTCTGAACCTACTGGAGATGTAGACTAGAGATTTCGACATGAGTTCTTTAATTATTGCTATATTATTATGTTGGTAAAAGGCTGATGTTGTTTATGTCTTGATGCAATAGATTTAGATCTTAAATCTATGACTACACCAAAATATCTGCCTTAGGTTGACTTTATTGTAGTCTTGCATTGCCAGACCTTCCACCACAGCGCTGCAAAGGAGGGTCTGGCTAGTCCACACAGCATTCCAGGATGGGAGAAAAATGTGCTCTGGTTTATTGCATAGGCTGTAAATATTATTAACAGTCTATGGTTTATTGGCATTTCTTTAACCAATCACAATCGTCTTGAGCAGCAGTAAGCGGCTCAGGTACGGTGCCTCTGCAAAATAGCCTCGGGAAGGAACTTGTTTTGGTGGAACATGTGTACGTTCAAAGATTGTTTTACTCAAACGTCTTTTAATTAAAGCATATGATTTAACATACAATTCACTTCTACAGTCTAAGAATCTTTTTATAACTAATTCAATAAATAAAATAAACAGTAACCTTAAAGTGGTACAACATTAAAGCAAGGCAAAGCAAAAAAAGACAAGTAACAACAATACAAAAACAATGGCAAGAACACCACCAGGCTGACCGCGACAAAGATTGTTTTAGTCGTGCAACAGAAAACTCAGATTTGACAGATAGTCTAGCTATCTCGATTTACCCTGCAGAGATCTGGCAACACAAAGAAAGCGGAAGGTGACGGACATCCAGCCGAAATAAGGGACATCCGGCGAAATTTTCAGCCACCGGAGCAATCACGAAAATGAAACGCCGTTGATATAGACTAATTTTAATGTAATTCTTGATCAGACTAAAAGGTAACATGCATTGGCCCTTCAATGGTCTTTACTAGGTCAAAACACAGGCTTACATTTGGCAACAAGGAAGGAATACAGAGGGCTATGGCAGAACAGATCAGATACAGGAAAAACAGAATGATGGCAACATAGACGATCTAACACAGTGATTGATGGCTAATCTGGATATGTACTGAAGCTAATTGCAACAAGGTGGACAGATGACTCGGTCAGATGATGACCTGAGGCAGGAAGTAATAGGTGGGGCTCAGGTGTGTCATGGCAGGGCTGGAACAATGAGAGAATTTCAACAAAGATTAATCAGATTGTAAAGGCAGGAGATGAGAGAGAGGAGGATAGGGAAGCTGTCGCCATGACACTTTTCAGAGATTAGATCACTGACTTCCAGTATTTCTTCTTTGGCACCAAAAACAATTTATTTTGCCAAATTTCCCTTTCATTTTATTTTTATTTACCCAACACTGGACATGCAATCTTTTATTTGCTTGGTGATATAGACATGTAAATGTGAGTGTCATTGGTATACATATATTACCAAATATTGTGTCTTTCCCAAATTTGTGTAGCAAGTGAGTAAAATAAGAGAAAAGAAACAAAACATTTGAATCATACTAAATAATTCCCCAGTTATGTTCTCCTACTGACATAGTTATTGTTTAAAGAATATCAGTGATGTAAAATTTAGCATTTTGTATCCACTTGTCAGACTTTATAAAGAAGTCCTCATTTGTTCAGCCAGACATTCAAATAAAATAGCTTCTAGCTTGTATTTACTGGAAGTCATTGCTTGTTACGAGAACTATTTAATAACTGCAGTGCTAAAATCATGCTTAGTGCTAAATTATGTTTTTCACTGTAGTGAGTGGTTAAAAACAGTCAACTTACTAGCTTTTACTAGAGCTTTCAACTGAGAACAAATGATCGAACTCCATCCATTGAAAAGAACCATGAGATGTGGTCAAAAACAAGAACATTTGGATTTAAGAATCAAGGTCCACTCCACCAAAGTTAAGATTTTTGTCATCTAAAAAAGTATTGCTTGAAGAATTTGGCCAGAATTAAAGTCTTGTAATGCAATTCTTGATTACGGTAAAAATGTAAAATACATTTTATTCTCCCCCCGCGTCCCACCCTCCCACTTTTCTCCCCTCTTATATCCCATTCTGCAGCGCTGATGGCGACTTTGCGGTAACTCACCTCACTAAGGCACATCTGTTCTATGACGGTCAGATAAAATGGATGCCACCGGCCATTTACAAGTCTTCATGCAGCATAGATGTCACCTTTTTTCCTTTTGACCAGCAAAGCTGCAAGATGAAGTTTGGCTCGTGGACCTATGACCGCGCCAAAATCGATCTGATCAGCATGGCCAGTGATGTGGACCAGATGGACTACTGGGAGAGCGGCGAGTGGGTCATTGTCAATGCTGTGGGCAAGTACAATACCAAAAAGTATGAATGCTGCACAGAGATCTACGCAGACATCACTTACTACTTCATCATCCGGAGGCTTCCGTTGTTCTACACCATTAACCTTATCATCCCCTGTCTTCTTATCTCCTGTTTGACTGTGTTGGTGTTTTATTTGCCATCGCAATGTGGAGAGAAGATCACCTTGTGTATCTCAGTGTTACTGTCCCTAACGGTATTCCTCCTGCTGATCACAGAGATCATACCATCTACATCACTGGTTATTCCACTGATTGGTGAATATCTGCTGTTCACCATGGTCTTTGTCACACTCTCCATCATAATTACTGTCTTTGTGCTGAATGTACATCACCGATCACCACAAACCCATGGCATGCCTCACTGGGTGCGGAGAGTATTTTTGGACATGGTGCCTCGAGTCCTCTTCATGAAGCGTCCGCCAGGCACAGCCAAGCAGAACTGCAAAAAGCTTATCGAGATGATGCACCGTCCTACCACCATATCTGCAACAGGCAATTCACAAGCCTTTTGGACAGGGTTAGAGACAGGGTTGAGACAGATGGGGCAGGTAGAGAATACACTCCTAAAGACTCCATCCAACAGTCCAAGCATCCTTGTCTGCTCACCTTCTCCAGTCTCTTCCCCTCTTGAGAACCGCAACGAGGATGATCACCCACTAAAGGCCAACATTTTCTGCCAGTCCGCATCCGGTCAGTATTCAGTTCTCTCCGAGAAACAGCCTCTACGTGCCCACAACTCTGCAGCCTCGTCTTCTTCCCAATTGTCCTTGGCCCCAACATTGCCACTGGGCCCACTCTGCAGCCTATCCACGGAAGAACCAATTACACTGGCCCCAAATGGCCGATCTCTCAGCGTAGAGCAAATGTGTGACCAACAGAAGGAGCTTCCTCAGAGAGCTGGGCATCGGTGTCGCTCCAGCAGCTTCCAGTACTGCTGTCTGCATGATGAAGGGCCTGGGCTCATGGCAATTGCAGGGTGGGTGAAAAAACAAAGCCCTACAGATCACTTAGCAGAAACCCTCACAGTAGAGTCCACTAAAGACCTGCGTACTCAACAGGGCACCTTGGTTTCAACTATTTCCCCAGCTATGCAACGGGCCATAGAAGGAGTTCAGTATGTCGCTGATCATCTCAGGGCTGAGGATGCAGATTTTTCAGTGAGTTGAAACTATATTCATTTAAGTAATCAGTAAAGCCTTGGTAATGCCATTATAGTTTCTAAATGTTTACATAGTGCTGATATTTGATTAAAAAAAAAAACGTACTTACATTATATACATGAGTTTCCGAGAGCAAATGACCATCAGACAAGGGACAATTTACTGAGACTTTACCCCATGTTGCCTGTTCATGTGTCATGCTGCATGGTCTTTAGTTTTGACAGTGTCAAAAAATTACATAACTCATATTTATCACTTTGAAATATATCAGTAAAAATGTATTTTGATTTGGAAACTGCTAAGCAGCAAAAAGCTTTTAAAGTGGCATATGTAACTTTGAGTTTGTCTTTCACTTTCCCTTTTAGCTTTTAGTTGTTCTTCGTTTAATTTCCTTCCTTTTCTGTGACGGCCCTGCCCCAGTATCAACCATAACTACCTAATGAAGAAGATAACTTCTAAAATAAAATAAAAATACAATTGGACCTATATAAAGAAATCTCCTGGTACCCTTTACCTGGCTGGATACACTAACACAGGCTTTTCCGGTGTTATGCCAAAATCTGTGACCCGTCAGAATGTGTGCGCTATAGCTCTGTCTACCTGCCATAAATCATTTTGTCACTTTGCGGGAAATATCGGACCTGGGCAGAGGAATTAATAAAAACTATATAAAAATAACGTTCTTTTCACTGTTAGTCTTGTTTGCTGTTACAAGTCATTTATGATCGTCAGATGGAAAATTACACAGTTTCAGAAACATTTAAAGGTCCCATGGCATGAAAATTTCACTTTATGAGTTTTTTTAACATTAATATGCGTTCCCCCAGCCTGCCTATGGTCCCCCAGTGGCTAGAAATGGCGATAGGTGTAAACCGTGCCCTGGGTATCCTGCTCTGCCTTTGAGAAAATGAAAGCGCAGATGGGCCGATCTGGAATCTTCCCTTTATGATGTCATAAGGAGCAAGATTACCTCCCCTTTCTCTGCTTTGCCCACCCAGAGAATTTGGCCCACCCATGAGAGAGAGACATCATGGCTTTCAAACGAGCAAAGTGGCAGTTGGTCAAGGCCACACCCCCTCTCTCCACCTTGCCCCCCCTCTCTCCTCCTCAATAGCTACAGACACAGAAACGGCACATACTAAGGAAAGCTCATTGTGAGACTGGCTCTAGTGGCTGTAATTCTGCACCAAGGCTGAATTTTGGGAAAGAGACTTCAGATACAGTATTAGGGGACCACTAAGGTCTATATAAAAGCATCCAAAGAGCACCATGTCATAGGACCTTTAAAATTTACATATAGTCACTTTAAGTATACAGTACTGATCTAGTGTTAATTGTAAAGTTGCCAGCAAAACAAAAATGAATGAGGTCTTGGTGGAATAGGAGGAGAAGGTTGTAAAATGTGTACAATTATTTAAAAAAAATAACTATGCAAAACGTTTGCTTAAACTTAAACTTTGCATTTATTGACACCAATCATGGTCAACACTGCAATGCTCGTTCTGTCTGTAGCCAGAAAGGCCAATGGGACCTCAGTACTTTGACCTTGAATTTTTTATAAGAGAGACGAGCAAGAATTGACTGACATTTAGGAGAATGCTGCCTGATAATGAAAAAATCAGCCATTCGAGAGAAATCAATCAATGGTGAAAACTGACAGCTTGTAAAAAGAAAGGTGGTGTTAAATTTGGAATGTCCCTCTCTGCTGTGTCTCTTCTCTGCTTAGGTGAAAGAGGACTGGAAGTATGTGGCCATGGTCATTGACCGGATATTCCTCTGGATGTTTGTACTGGTGTGCATACTGGGATCTGTGGGACTCTTTCTTCCTCCTTGGCTGGCAGGAATGATCTAGAATCTCACCATTGAAGGAAACTACTACTAACACTGAAAGGAAGACTTATCTTGTACAAAAAAATCATTTATCTTTTAATTTTTCTAAGGAACTACAAGTCACACTCCTTGATGTTGCCTCAGGTTATCAAAAGGTTACTCACGGAGAAACGAGATAAAATATCTCTCATTGATTCCAGTGGGCATATAAATTCTTTATGAGGGCAAAAGGCCAACAGCGAAAATATCGCTCCACACCATTCCATTTTGACATTGAGCCGTATAGCTCATGCTGTCACCTTCATAAAATAAAACAGAATAAGAAGAAGAAGAAGAAAGTTTAGTGAGATTAGAACGTAAGATGTTTAGAGTTAAGTTCGGTTTTGAGTTTAAATTTTAACATTCCAATTACAATGTCAATGTTATAGTATCCTTACAGTGTGTGTGTGAATGTGTGTTCAGGTGTGACACTTTTTTTCAATAGTCACTGCTTAGGTAAGCACACATACAGCTGTGTGATTTTCAAAGTATTCAAATAAACGCATCTATTCAATATTTCTTTGTCCAGTCATGGATAGCCCTTCCCCCCTTAACCCCAGCCACATAAAAAGGTATGGGCACATAGATTTGTTTCTATTGCTTGATAAATCAGTAGAATAGGAATGGAATGTTTTCAGGTTATTTTTGTCAAGCATGATTTTCAAGCCTATAATCATTAATTTAGGCGTTGATATTTAAAGTTCATATCAATAAATAACTGCCACATGTTCTTGTTTTTGTTTTTTGGAGACATTTGTATTAATAAAAACCAGCCTCTACACTGCATTTTACACTGTGTACCATGCAATCAGATTTGACAGGAAATCAAATTACTTTTATAGTGCTAAAAAAACTGTTGTTGATGAAGGTTTCAGGCTGTGGCTGATAGTGGAAGCAGAGAAATGCTGATGATGAAGTCACTTCTGAATATTTTTAACAAAAATTTGTTACACAGGGTTTTGTGTACTTAAAAGCTGTGGTAGGCAGTATATTTTTGGCAATGTTGGGCAAACATTCCATAATAACTAGTGCTGTCAAACGATTAAAATATTTAATCGTGATTAATCGCATTAATGTCATAGTTAACTTTAACATTTTTATCTATTCTAAATGTCCCTTGATTTCTTTTTGTCCCAATATTTTTTTCTCATTTTAATGCTCTTATCAACATGGAAAAGTGGATTGGCTTGCTTTGTGCAAATGTTTTTTTTTTTTTTTATTGAAAACAACATTGGCATACTGTAGTGTTCAATTTCACACTAATATTCTCACTTGGAGCAAATAATCTCTCACACAATATAACGGCTTTGATGAGGGGGCGGAGAATTCGCATCAGCTGTGTGCTTGACCATCAAGTGGTATTTCAGACTGGACGTGCTGTGATGATAGCTCAGTTCACAACGACAAAACACACAGATCACTTTGGTCTTGTCAATGGAACCATTTGGCAACTTTTTAAAAGTGAACTTTCCATTCAGAATCTTACTGGCATCCATTTCGGCGTCTCACGCTCGCCATCCACTCAAAACGTAACGTTAGCCTACTACTCTTTGGCCGGCTCGCAAGCCCAAACAAGTGCGTGCGGCGTGCCTGTTGTTTTGTTTCCGGTCTAGCTAGATCCGGTGTGGTGTTGTAGTTTTTCTAACGTTACTAGTTGTTGCAACAGCATGTGAAAAAAACTACAAAATTTGCTAGGCCAAAAAGAACGTTAATCTCGCGATAAAAAAATTGACGCCATTAAAATGGGTTTGTGTTATCACCGTTAATAACACGTTTAACTGACAGCACTAATAATAACCTTTCAGCATATAGTAATTAAAGTTGTCTGAGAGAAAACTAGACTTCTGTACCTCCTCTTGTCTCTGTTTTCAGGCTTTAGAAAATCTAGCCTGTGGCGAGAGACTTTGGCCAATGACAGGTTAATCCAGAGAGAGAGTGTTCCTATTGGCTGTTCTACACGTGCAGGGGAGAAGGAGAGCTGCAGGAAGAGGTCTCACTCTACCATACTTGAAATTCTGGCTTTTTGTTTTGCTTTCTACCGTACTTCAGCTTTAAGTATTTTTTATTTAAGATTATTTTTTTCGGGCATTTTAGGCCTTTATTTCCATAGGACAGATGAAGACATGAAAGGGGAGAGAGAGGCTGAGAGGACTAAGAGTAGCTTCTCCGAATTGTTTATTTATCCACCAAAATCAAAAAGTATTAAATTACTGTTTATAGCAAATTATCAACTCATTTCCACTTTAATCCTGTTCACATATATCTGCATTCTGCTGATCAACCTCAGTAAAACCTCTGATTTAATTAGATTTAAAAGCATGTAATGTTACAACTGAATGCCCAAAGAGATGTTGACCTCTGCCAACGAACTATTGTATTTCCACTGGCTCAGCAAAGGACCAACCATTGATCACTATGTAAAAACACTGACAGAAGAAAATTGCAATTAAGCACAATATGGAAAGACAGCACTTTAAACAAGATGAAATATCTGCATCGTGCTGTGTATTTATTCATTGATTCCAGCACATAATTTGCAGAAGAAAGGCTGACAACAATGAGTACAACAAGCACCGCCTTATAAAAAAGACGAGCTTAGCTAGTCTTTTGTCTGTATGCAAAGATTCATATACAGTATGAACGGATATTAATTTCCATTTGTCCTTCCAGTTTTCTCTGGAAACACAATACAGCAGTATAATGTCAATTGAATTCTGTAATGAGATGAAGATGGTCTTTATGAAACTACAAGCTAATTTCCATTAAATGATAAGACATGCATTTTCAGCAGGGATTTCATATACATAATTTCAGTATTATACTTGGACAAAGGTAAAATACAAATGTGTACATCAGATGGTAGAGCTCCATAAAGGTTGAATGCCTCAAGAAAGCAGTGAAAAAGGCCAGGCAAGTACACAAAGTTATAAATTACAATTAAATGTAATTTTATTACATTTATCTTGCTGAAAAATTGACTTTCAATGCTAATTTCAATTAAGTGATTGTCTTTGTAGATCCATATGCCAGGGCTTTGATAATTAATTTAGACAAGGAGACGTGCTTTAATTTAATAACTTAGATGCTTGGCACATGATGAACCTGATGGTAATGCTGCAACTGCTTCCTGATAAACTGTTGGGAGATATCTGCCTGTATAGTTATGGATGTATGTATTTAGGTATGTATGTTAAAATGTGTATGCCCAGCTCTAGTCCCCAGTGGACTTTTTGATTTTTCCAGCTGATTTATTTCAAAATTGAAACCCTGTAAAAGGGGTTTTAATATGTAGATAAGTCTTTTCACATTTTCACTAGGTGATGATCCATGTAGAAGACAGGGAAATAAAGGAGCAGCATACTTGTATATTGTAGGGTAGATGTAGTTGGTCTAACTGTAATGTTAGAGTGCAGTAATATAAATAAAAATGTTAATCTTTCCAACTTGACCCACCAAAACATAGTTGGTTAAAGACAAGAGAATGCTTACAATGTCTGCTTTGATGGAAGATGGAGTTTGCTCAGTTGTTAAGGAGATCTTTTGACATGACAGCTGTTGAATGACGCCTGATATGGCTGAAAGCCCCAGAAGAAAGTAAGTGGATCTAGACTGGGTAAACCCAGCCCGATCTGCCGGCGATTTGATTTCGCCCTGCAGCTCATGTTAATGTTAAAGCTAATGTTCAATCTTGAAAGATTGAGCTTGGTCTGGTGATAGCCAGACTAAAGTGGACCTTGATATTGGATTGTTTTATCAAACTATTTCGAGGTCAAGAATGAACTTGTCTGTCTGTACTTAGGCACAGTGTGCTTTAAGCCAATGCTAATGTGATGCTAAAAGTTTGTTCCGACCAAGCGCAAAGCAAATTTTTTTGTGCGACACGATTACATACAAATGCAGACACGAATCAACCGACTGAGCGACTTGAGCGAAAAACTCTCATGACGCGGTCGTCAAAGTCTATCAGTGTGGAGATTCTCGTGAGGTCACCGAGAATCAGAAATGGAGGACAGACTTATTGTCGACGTCTGTATGCACCCAGAGCTCTATGACTCAACGTCAGTTCTGTACAGAGACAGAACAAAAGATGAGAAGGTTTGGAGAAAAGTGAGCGAAGCCATAGGACTACATGGTAAGTTTTGAAAATGTGTATTTAATACTTGATTCCAGCTATCAGTTGTATATTACTATGAATCAAGTTAGCACTAACGTAAATAAAATAAATGGCTACTGAGCTTGCATTTCACAACAGATCATAACAGATTCAGCTCTATGACAACTAAGCAAACTCATCCGTTCCATCCAATTAAAAATAGTAAGTTGATCGTGAGCTGCGACTGTTTTGTCAAACTATTTCATTTAGTCTGCAACAGAGAAAAACATGAAATAATTTAAAGGGTTTACAACTTTCTGAAACCACCACACCAAAGTGTATCTGACTGTAAACTTACAATATAAAACTTGCAATATTCACATGAACTAGAATTTGTCACTGTGGTTGTAAAACAGATCAAACAATGGTGAATAGTACAAATGCATGCAACTTCCGGTCGTCCTGGCAATTAGAAAATGCAATCCATGTCAGACTGCAAATTCGTACCACAGAGAACCAGGTAGAATAACACTATAAAGCTCAAACTAATCCACACATTCATAGGTCATTCCCTATGGTCTGGCAGCCCTCAGCCAGACAGCTAAATGTGAATTCCTTAGTAAAACATCTGTCAAGGTGGCCTTCCAATCAATTTTTCAATCACATCTCCTTAATCACAAAATCCAGATTCTGATAAGTGCAGATTAGCAGCAAAAAAAACCTAATAGGCCAGTCTGAATCCATACACAAGACAGATGTCCACAGGAGTGTGCAGTGCATACAGACGACCAAGGATGTAGACAACACACCTAGACCTGAACACACACACACACACACACACACACACACACACACACACACACACACACACACACACACACACACACACACACACACACACACACACACACACACACACACACACACAGAGAGTTAATCTGCTGTTGGGCTGGGCAGCAATACCTTCAGGGACCTGAGGCTCATAAATGGGGTGAAGCACAGAGCCTCAAGGGATCCCATTAAATCAACACACACACTACATTTTGCCATTTTCCCCAACAATCAGCAATGTTTAGTGTGATCCCTCCAGTCCCCAGCAATCTAAAAGTGCTGCCACTCAACCGATCAGAGTGCGAGCTTCCCTCAGGAGACAGAGTGGAGGGTTCATGGGTTCTGCATGTGCGGCTGCCCTCTGCGTTGCCAGAGTCCACCATGAGACTTCAGGGAAGGCTTACAAAGTGCACTGTATCTCATGAGGTATTTACTATCTCTTTCCCCTTAGGGACAAACCCGATCGCTGGGACTTGCTGACGGTCACTACTTCTCTAGCTGTCTTTAATGGCCTCAGGTTCTCACTAAACTTAAGCATATTTCAGTTTGCCTGAATCTTTTGGAAAGCATTTATTTAAAACAAAAAGGTATGCAGCAGTAGTTTTGTGTGGTTCTTTTTAAATGTTGTCCTGTTATTAAGATGTATCACATTCAGATTAGAAATTGCTCCCTAACATCACGATTTAAACCTTTACTTGAGAGTCTGAAGGGCAGCAAGGCAGAAGCAGGCACTACCCAACCCACCCACCGCCTACAGTGTGTGTTCGATCAATGAGCAGACAAGCTGCACTCCAAATTCATTATTTAATAGAGGGGTTATGGTCGTAGCTTCAAAGAAGCTGTGTATGAGCCGGTAAGAGGTGTGGGCGAATGGAGGGGCTTCACTTCAAAACTGTGTAAAGGTCTCCCAACTCCTGAGGATGTAATTTAAAAATCAGTCAGAAATCCAAGTCAAGGTATGCTGCATTAACCATCAGAGCAGCCTCTGGCCAGAATGACTGAAACATCTCACAGACAGACAAGTATGCACAAAGAACAAATTTACAGTTTTTCTCAGTCGCTTTGGTACATTTCTCAGATCAGAATTGAAATTCTCAAAACTACCTGTTCAATCTTCACATCATTGTGTCACTTGTGCACATTAAAAAAGCAGTTTCTCATTTCTTTGAACAAGTTGCAAATGCTTTGGTAGATCCATGCAAATGATTATGTACAATTCTCTGCTGTTTCCTACATTATCAATTGCTTATGTCATGTTGATCAAAATGTATTATAATGGGTCTCTGTTGAATAGTGTCACCCCCCACAACATTTAGGCATTAGTTCATAGTACATTTCAAGTCTTTACATGCAAAATGGTTGAACAAGTTGTCATAATATGTCAAGTATATTTCATTTTTTCTAAATCTGTCCTGAATTTGTAAATTGCTCCCAGGTGAATCTTGACTTTCTCTAACGAAGGTGCATCTCATGAACCATCAACTGGCAAGTATATATATATAGCCGGAGCACAACAAAACATTAAAATGAACGTCAGGAGATGTAGGAAGACTGCACTGTAATTCCTACAGCACTGCATGTACAGTTTTCCTTAAGGAGATGTCCTATGTTCACATTTCTACTTCAGTTTTTTTCCTTTGTGCTATGCAGGGCTGTCTTTTCCTTTCTGTATCACAATGACATGGTCTGTCAACAAATATATATGTATGTATGTATATATATATATATATATATATATATATATATATATATATATATATATATATATATATATATATGTATGTATGTATATGTATGTATATATATATATATATATATATATATATATATATATATATATATATATATATATGTATGTATATATATATATATATATGTATATATATATATATATATATATATATATATATATATATATATATATATATATATATATATATATATATATATATATGTATATATATACAGTACAAACAGTAAAAGCGTAAATGTGAATCTTGTCCTGTCTCTTGCAATCAAACTCCCACATACACTAAGGTGTAACCTACAATTTACAATAATTGTCATCAAAACTTTAGCCATAGTTTACATCAGAACATCCCTCCAGAGTACACTGTTATATTGACAACATGACTAAGCAATTTGACTGTCTTATCCGTACACAATGACACAAGGACTTGTCATTCTGATGTTCATTGACACAGATATTTACTTTTGAGAGATGAACTACGGATTTTGAGCAAGAGACTGGCTTTTGCAGGTAATCCATGGTGTTTTGCTATTTGTACGAATTGTTTTGAGAAATGCACTTACTGTTTTGCAAATGTCAAGGACGATTCGAGAAATGTACCAAAGCGACTGAGAAAAAATGTAAAAGAAAAATGCAGAGTAGGTTCTTCAAGCACAGGGTTTTTAGCGCTGATGAAGAAAAATACAATGAGACAAAATGTTCATCACAAATCCAATTTAGTTTGTAACATTACTGTGAACTGTACAATTTGAAACCAAACAACCGTTCAAACAAAATAATCTGCTCAGTCCTTGAAAATAAAATGAGAAGCAGAAAATCTTCAGCTTCTCCATAAAATGGGCACCACCGCCAGCTCGAATCCATGATGCCGTTGAGAAATAACGCTTTAAAAATTAAACAGGGTTGCAAATAACTGACAACAGGCAAAGGACAAAAGTTCATTTCAGGCAAGCAGTGCTTCCATTCATCCCCCAAGTCTTTGAGAGAGTTGAGCTTAAAACTCAGTCATCTTCTTGTGTGTGTCAGCCTTCCTGTTTTCTCTCTGGATGGACAGCTCCTGGGCTTTCTGCTGGGCCAGCAGCTTGCGGGCCGCTGACAGCTTCTCTTCCAGCTGCTTCACCCTGGAGCTTTGCACACACAAATAACAAATAGATTAGGAAGTGGAGAGAGATGGGGAGACAAGTTGGTTTTAGCAGCACTTTCCAGAATAAGTTGGCCACGGAAACAAGTGTCTAACTTCCAATCGTTACACCTTATTTAAACTCCCACAAACCATCTTGACAGAAACATCATAGCAACTAGTTCGCTCATATTTTACAACAAATTATAGTTGTGCATTTATGTACGCATATTAGGGCTGCAACTAACGATTATTGTCATAGTCGATTAATCTGTCGATTATTTTCTCGATTAATCGATTAGTTGTTTGATCTATAAAAATGTCAAAACATGGTGAAAAATGTGGATCAGTGTTTCCCAAAGCTTAAGATGACGTCCTCAAATGCCTTGTTTTGTCCAAAACTCAAAGATATTCAGTTTACTGTCACAAAGGAGAGAAGAAGCTAGAAGATATTCACATTTAACAAGCTGGAATCAGAGAAATCTTATTTTTTTTTAATAAAAAAATGACTCAAATGATTAATCGATTATCAAAATAGTTGGCGATTAATTTAATAGTTGACAACTAATCGATTCATCGTTGCACCTCTAACGCATATGTATGTATGCGATTGCTAATGTGTCTGTTCTCTCGATAGAGAAGGTTTCATTGGTCAGATTAGACATATAGACATATAGAAATGTACAATATCGGAACATACACAGGAGTCAGTACTGACCTGCCTGTCTGTCTGCCGAGTGACTCAGTCAGTTTCTGGATCTCCCTCTCAGTCTGCGACACCCTCTCAGACGCCTGGAACAGCTTCACATTTAGAGTCCTCTTGGTGCTTGTTCCTCCCCTGTAGGCCTCCACCCCCGACGCTGCTGACGGTGCAGCAGCACCCCCCTCAGCAGGATCGGTGCTCTTGCCTCCAAGCTTGTGGTTGAGAAAGTCAAAGACGTTACGGCGCCCTCCGGTGGCGCCCCGAGGCTTTCTGCGTCTCTTTGGGCGGCCTGTTTGTGTACCATCTTTAGCCGCCTTGCTCTGGGTGCGTCTCTGTGTGAGCTCGGCACATTCGTCCAGAGACTTTCGTTTGGGAAGGACCACTGCCATGACTGGCTCCACTCGACCCTCCTGCATCTTTCCTAAACCTGAGGGGAAAAAAGCGAAGGCAAGAGGAGCACATGCACTTAACAGGGGAGGGCACAAAACAAACACCTGGCAACACATTACACTACATTTTAACATACATTTTAAAGCTAAAGTTAGGGTATACTTTTGGGAAAATTTGACATGTAATATATGCTTTTTTAATGACTCTTGTTGGCCCAAGTCAACCTATTGCACCCAGCTTATTACTTAAATGAAATGACAGATATTTTGTATTTATTATTATATGATTGGAAGTTTGTGCAAGACCCCATTGACTCATACTTGTACCTCTATCCATATTAATGTTCTTTTTATAATTTTTCCTTATCATAAGGATGTCCCGGCATATATGAATGTGATTAGATGATGAAGATGTCACTCAACTAAAGGGAGCTGTGATTCCAGTGTGGGTGTACTCCTTGTATTGCAATATTATTGATTTTATTTTTTTCATGCAGCACCTATCCCACTGAGGTTTTGTGGATGTGTACAAGACCACTCTGACCTGTAATAGTACTTTAATAATGCCCATGGGGAAATGTGTCCTCCACATTTGACCCATCCTAACTGTTTAAGTGCAGCTGGCAGCCACAGTGCAGAGCCCAGGGACCAACTCAAATCCTGAGGCCAATATTTTGGTCAAGGGCAAATATTGGAAGGATTTTGCAAATCTAGCATGCATGTGTTTGGGGTAGGAGGAAACCCTGGGGAAACATGTGAACATGAGCAGAACATGCAAAATACCCCCCAGTCAAACCGGGACCGTCTTGTTATGAGATGACAATACAACTGAGGAACTATGTTGGTTGTAAAGCTTTAGCATGCATGTGACAAAGAGGATATAAAAGTATGTGTTATATATAGGGTTGGGCATCGAGAACCGATTTCTACTTGGAATCGTTTCAAAAATTACGATTCCATCGGAATCGTTTCTTTATTGGAATCGTTTAGAGGATTTGGTTTCAAATCAGATCATCGCTTCCCAATTTAATATGCGCAAGTTTTGGTTTCCGAAGCGGCCAGGCGCTTGTTGTGTTGCAGCCATGGAGCACAGTAAGCGGCGCTCTAGTCTGGCTTTATTTTACGTTGAAAAAGCTGTGAAACTGCAAACCACCATTGAATCAAAATAAAACTTTCCTCTTATTTGTGAAAATAGGCATGTGACCCGTTTTAACTCCACCCCTCAAAGAATCGGAATCGAGAATCGTCAAGAACCGGAATCGAAAGGAAGAATCGGAATTGGAATCAGAATCGTTAAAATCTAAACGATGCCCAACCCTAGTTTTATATATATATATATATATATATATATATATATATATATATATATATGTTATTGCTTTTATCAAATGCTGGTGAAACATTTGTTTCGGAGTGTAATGCATTGAATGACTTATGTAAAAGAACAAACAACAAACTTAAGTAAGCCACAAATTATTAATTTGATCAGGACAGAACGTTCAGAACCTAAAATGTGGTTAATGTTGTGCCCTTAAACTTACCCTTCCCATATTCGTAGCCCATTTTGAGCATAAGCTTGGATCCGATGCCTCTGGTATGTGCCTCCCAGCCACCAAAATTTGCACTGATTGACGTTTCTGTGTATTCTACAGCAGAATCCATAACTATTGGGTAACAAGTGGAAATCAAAGTAGAAACGGTCAGTTACTTTGTCCAAAAACTTTCAAACAAACTTCATAACTTTAAAACAAACTTGAAAACAAATTCAAATGTTTTAAAATGTTTACTTAGCACGCAGAATGGAATATAAGGCCAGTTATTGGAGGAGGCTTACAAACTGCCTCTGCAGTTCTATGAAAATACACCCAAGTCACATTTTATCTTTTGCAAGATTTCATCAACACCTTTTGCATAAGCCGCATCTTCTCCATCTCCACTGTCGTCCAGGTCAGAGTCAGAGGAGAGCGGGTCATCTGCTCTCAAAGGCGGGATAATGCAGTCGGCCTCGACCACAACATCTTTCAGCAGCACTGAGTCAAACTTCACAGTGTAGAAACCACTGTCAATTTCTACATTTAGAGAAAACAATCGAGTCAGCAAAACATTCAAACTAACTGGAAACATATCATCTACCATTGTCTTGGTTGATTTTGTTACATTGTGAAATTGTATTCAGATTACTTGCTGAAGATTTTCCGGAAATGTACTGTATCACATTTTTGGACAAGGTGACACATTTTAAGTACAGTCAGCCTTAGTGTGAACTTATTACCAAAACTGTCAGAGTTTACTTTTAAAATACATTGTTAAAAACTGGTCCTATCATCAGAATACCTTTAATTTTGGCTGGGTACCAGATGCCGTCCTCATGTCGAGCCAAACAGGACGAGCCTTCTTCAAGATTACTGAGGTCAAACTCAAGGAACTCTCTGAGTTCCGACACATACACCACTTCACCATGGGAAAACCTTCAATAAATGGGGAACAGAGACAGAACTGAGATCCAAGTGGATAATACAGTAAATACTTGAGGGATTGAACTATGATGGCCTATTTAAGCTCATACTGTACTAGAAAACACATCATCTATACAGTAATGTATTCTTGTCAGAGTGAAAATCGGTGTTTGGTGTTTTAAGCCCCCAGCGTCGCCATCCAGGCAGCGTGGCAATGGTTATGTTTAGGGTTAAGGTTAGGGTTAGCTGCCTAGAAGGAGACGTTGGGGGCTTAAAACACCATAGAGCGTGAAAATCCTCAGAGGGTCGCTGGTTCAAGTCCCCTTACGGACCAAAGTACGGTGGTGGACTGGTACCTGGAGAGGTGCCAGTTTACCTCCTGGGCACTGCCAAGGCAACCCCCACCTGCTCGGGGCGCCTGTCCATTGACAGCTGCAGCCCCCTTCACTCTGACATCTCTCCATTTGTGCATGTATAGGTACTAAGCACATATGTGTGTATTTCAGGCCTGTGTGTAATGTCTGTTCTAACAACAGAGTGAAAACATTGTAAATACCCTTGTGGGATTAATAAAGTATAAATTATTATTATTTATTTAGACAGTCATGGGTCACCAAAAAATAGCAGATCAACAGGGTGACAATTACATTATTAGAAATGATTAGTCCACCATGTGGACAATGGGTGACATTTGCTGGATGATATCTGCTATTACAAATAAGGCGGATTTGGGCAAGTTAACATAATACAACAATCTTTTGTGGGTGTAAGTGTACAAACACAAAAAACAGTGGTACTTTACCTGCAATTATCCGGGAAGCGACATTTGTCCTCTAGGTAGAATGGACAGGGTTTCATAGACTTCTGGGTGGGGTAGACATAGAACACTCTAACTTGTGCCTCTTCTCCATCTGGCGGTTCTGCCCCGACCACCATGGCATTATGATACTCCAGTGTCCCCCATGTTGTCCTGTAGGGTGCTCTTACTTTGGTACCACTGAGTGCATCTTCTTCATCTGCCTCCTCCTCTTCACCATTCTCTATCCCACCTTCCTCCTCATTGTCCCTCTCTCTAGTATCAGAGCTACTACCTGACGACTCCCCGAGTTCAGAGTAGAAAGCAGCAAACTCATTGTTCAAACTGTTGTTTGCACCGTTTGTGTCAGCTGCTGCTTCTGAGGCGTTTGCCTGCAGTCCATAACTGTCCTCGAGGCTGGCCAGAAGCCGACTCTTTTTGACAGACACCAGGCTGGACTCTGTGAGCTCTATCAGCTGACAAAGGTCCTCTTTCAGTTTGAGCAGGTCTGACTGCTGGGATGGGTCCAGGCCAGCTGACAGGGCTGTCTCCACCTGCTGCAACTGGGCACCATAGGTACTGATGGCTGCCTCAAGGGTTTCTTCTTCCATGTTGATACTTTGCACAGGGCAGGGCAGGAATGGACAGCATCAAGCCTCCAAGACACCTGAGGAAAGAGAAGATGGTTGATTTAAAGTTGAATCAAGTCATTATTCTTTCTCATCACCCGAGAATACAATTTTATAATACTATTGATAACAAGGACTCCGTAAATTGGCACACTGAATTTGGAAGGACACAGTAAAAGAGAACATGACGGTGATCAAAGATTTAGGAAATAACGTTACTGTAATAAGAACTAGCTAACACATCGTACACTAACGGTATGTTATGGAAGCTTTTTCATAAGATTAATAAAGTTCCCGTATCTGATAAGGTAACGTTAACATAAACTTCGACCAATGATTTCTATGAATCTTTAGGTTTTAGCCAATGGTTTTAGCTAGCTAGCTAAATGTTAGCCGTGTTTAAGATAACTTTTTCAACTGATCATAATAAACTAGCATTACGTTACCTTCGTAATTAGGCTAACGTTAGCTGTCTGACATCCACGGCACCCACGGAAAAAGTAGCAGCCATGAAAAAATGTGCTATGTTAAAACATGTAATAATTCAAATAGCTAAATTAGCACTATAACAACATAAACCGGGTCCAGTTTAAGCTAGCGGAAGATGAGGATCCGTAGACCCATGTTGTGAATTGTCTTTTCTTTCAAAATAAAACAAATGTCTTCAGACGGATGGTTCTGACAGCAAACATACGTTACTGACAGTACAAAGTTAGAAATGCAGCTTGCTAGTGTTAAACCTTGTCCAAAGGTATGCCAGATAATTATTTTTCACACGACTATCATTCATATAGTAGCTTTTTTCAACAAAGAAATCCCTAGTCTAGCGTTAGCTATATCATAAACACGATTTAACGATTGAGATTTCTGTTAAATAGTTGAGTATTAATTCAAATATTAAATTCAATTCGATAATGCCTCATTGACATGGCAAGATTCATACATTTTTACAACGAAAGCATCGTTAATTATACAGTTTTAAAGGGGTTTCTTTATCACTGTAAAGCGTCATGTTCTTTTATTTTGATAAATCGCCAAATGGCCAAATCCGGAAGTCTTATTTTTACCCTACGTCAAACATGCGCCTTCGACGCAGAATCATGACGTTACCTTGAGCAAGACTCAAGTAACTACATCAATGTGTGATGTTATAATTGTTCTATTTCAAATTAAACCTATTCTATGGGCTTATTGCTCCGAGCAGTGGGTCCACTTAATACGACTAATGTGAAGGTAGGCTACCTGTTTGTTGACGCTAGTAACGTTACCGTAGTGCAGCTTCAGCATGCTGGATGCTGTCAGCTAACTAATAGACATCGATGGTGTTCTGCTAATGCATACCAACTTTGTATATGTTTCTTAATTTAAATAAAGTTTCAACTTTGTCACAGTGGGCAACTGGTTAATAATATGAAGTCCTCAAAACAGCATTGCACAATGCACATATAGTGACGTTAGTTAACTTATTACTGGTTGGTACAACCAGAGAGCAGAGTCTCAGAACAAAACTAAACATCATCAATCATTCAATCATCTTTTTCAGTCACATGAAATCGTACGAGATACAATTCCAATGAAATGTAATCCCATCAGCTTCTTCAACTTGTGCATGATTCATCATACAGCAGATATATCACAACCAATAATACTGACATGCAGTTAAGTAAATTACCATTGACTCCCTCTTTGCCAAATTTTAGGAGGCTGCAGAAGTAGAGCAACCCTGGCTCAGTGTTACCTCATTAGTAAGAAATGGCCAGAGGGTAGTACCATGACCATAGAGGGAAGTGTCAACATTCAGAGACGATACAGTATACAGTTTATTTTCTTGACCACTGGCTGTCTGACCATTTGTTTTTGGACCAACAATTAAGTTTACTTGCCAAGAGTAAGGTTCAGTAGATTACCGGTGACTAATATTTTCAGTGCCAGTGTTAAAAGATTGTAATACCATTGTATCAGAAAATCATTCATCCTACTGGGTCAAATTTGTAGGTTTCTAAAATGTAAAAACATCCAGATGTGAAAAATAAGAGATTTACTGTAAATTTTACTGGCCAACATAGCAGGTGACCATTGCAAATTAAATCTCAAAGTCAAAATGTAAATTATTTTATCTCTAAGAATACATTAATTTCAGTTTCTTCTACACTACTTGAAAATCATGACTTTTCTTTATCTTATTTTCGCATATCCCATTTCTCTTTCCACACCCCCTCATTAAAGTGACCCCTGCTGTCATGCCTCCAATCATGGCTCAGATCAATGATCCAAAGATCGCATTTGCCTACCTGCGCCCGGCCTGTGTCCTCCTCACCCGAGCGCCCACTGTGACCAACGTAGAGACGCTGAGCGCCCAGTTAAAAGAAGTCAACGATGCCACATTGCAGCAGCTTCAAGAGTATGTCCTCTTCCCTCTTCGTTTCGTCCTTAAAGTCCCCGGGCCTAAGAAGGACAAACTGGTGCAGGCTGTGGCTGAGGCCATGAGCCACGTCCTGGAGAACACTTGTGTCCAGAGCTGGGAGACCCTCCGTGACCTCCTCTCAGAGCTTTGCCTCTGCCTGTGCTCTCCAACCGACCCTGGGAAAGCTGCAGATACATCAGAGGAGCTGAAATTGGCTGTTCTGAGGTGCTTGGATGCCCTGCTTCATGCTGCTTATGGTGATATTGTCTTCAAACTCTTTGAACCAATTATGCTGCCCGGACTGGGAGCTGCCATATCACTCCTGCTGGCTTTAGGAGAGAAGGAGAAATCCAGAGATGTACAGGCAGCAGCATTGAAGTGCCTCCAGGCTTTGACTCTGCAGTGTGACTGCACTCAGGAGCATGTAGTCCCATCCTCAGAGGAGAGATGTGCTATAGGCAGCACCATGGCTTCATTCCTACCTGGGATCACTGTGGCTGTAGCCAGGACCATTACAGGAGATCTGAGACAAGGCCATGCAGTCACAGTCAGGGCCATCAAGGTACCATATCTCTGTATTCATTTATATTCCCTGGTGTGATGATGCAGGACGGTTACAGCCATGCTTAATATATTTTAACTGCAACTTTTTGCAAGCTATTCATTGCATTACTGGTGATGTCTCTCAGGTTTGTATTCAGTCCGGTGTTACACTGTGTGTATTTTGACTGCATTTCACATTTACTAAACATGGATATTTCACTACAAAACAAGTTTTTTTAATACAAGTATTATTAAAACTGCAACTAAGCATTCTTTTTAGAGCTCCAACGATTAGTGGATTAACCGATTAGTCCATCTTCAGAAAATTAATCTGCAACTATTTTGACAATTTATTATTCGTCCCTTTAAGTCCATTTTCAAGCAAAAATGCCAATGATCGTTTCAGCTTCTTAAATATGAACATTTTCTGCCTTTCTGTGTTTTACATTTATTCTAAATTGAATGTCTTTGGGTTTGTGATGACATTTTCCACTATTTTCTGATATTTTATTGACCAAACAGTGAATTGATTAATCACGAAGATAATCTGCAGATGAATCAATAATGGAAGTAATCACTAGTTGCAACTCTAATTATTATCAATGAATGTGTTTATTATTTCCCTTATTAACCGATTAATAATGTAGGCTATAAAATAGTGAAAAATGCCCATCACAAGGTGGCGTCTTCAAATTGCTCTTTGTTTGAACCCACAGTCCAAAAGATAGATTTAAGTTTTTGTCAGTAAAATGTTCTGTTGATCATCACACTATATATTATAAACATACTGTAGGTTGTACAATAATATAACTGGAAACTCAGTGTCCCTTGATAGTCTGTATGCTGTTTTAGAGGCTTTTCCGCGTTGACTCATATAACATAACAGAATGCAGTTATTGATTGTAATTCATGACATATGTTTACAGAACGTGTCCTTGTATCAATTGATTTAAACCTTTCTGTGTTTCTTTATTACGTTAACCTGGATTTGTCCTGGTAAACTGAAAACTGCAGAAGCAGAAAAGAGTCCATCATGCCTTGCCAAATTTACGGAGAGTATACAGATCTTTATAGATTTGTGTTGACTCCAAACACCAAAACTCTAATGTGGTAGAATAACAGGTTGTAGGTGCAAGGTGATAACCACATACAGTAAGAGCACAAAGAAAACATCTACCCTTATTTGGATGGGGAGAAAAAGTGATTATACCCTCGTACAAATGTAAATGCAATGATTTCTTTATGCCACACAATCATCTTATTCCACTCTAATTGTCATTCAGGTTTGGTCCAGGACTGTGGGGCTTGTCATGGAAGATGGCCAGCTTCAGGCCAGTGAGCCCTTGAAGACTCGCTCACCAGACCTGGGGAGAATTGAACAGCTGATTGTCCATCGGACACAAGACTGGGTGAAGAGCACAGCGGGGAAACTGTCAGTGCTCCTGAAGAAGATCATCTCCTGCACCTCGGCTCACCAGCACTGGAGGGTTAGACTAGAGATGGTGGAGCTGGATGATCACCTGCTGGCCAGGTGTAGCCAGTCACTGGGAGAGTGTGTGGGACCGCTACTGGAAGCACTGGTGGGGGCAGTCAACGACGAGGAGCCCAGAGTCAGAA
The DNA here is from genome assembly GCF_008315115.2 of Sander lucioperca. Taxonomy (NCBI): domain Eukaryota; kingdom Metazoa; phylum Chordata; class Actinopteri; order Perciformes; family Percidae; genus Sander; species Sander lucioperca. Next base: position 13,321,453 of record NC_050184.1, read on the forward strand.
AGAGGTTTGATTTGATTGCCATTTTTGTAGGGCTGAGTATCGTTCAAAAATATTCGATACCGGTAACGATACCAATACCGTGACTTTGATACTGGTTCCTAAACAAGACTTTATTCAATACCAATTTAAAAAAAAAAAAAAAAAAAAAAAGAAATTACAACATAACACATTACGTCACAAATCTTTTTATTTATTTTTCAACTCCTACTATGTGAGCCCAGTCTAAGTGCGTAACGTAGAATTTTTTTCTGCCTGCCTCTGCAACGCGTAACGTTAGACAGCCAATAACAAACATTATTAGATCTCTGATGAGATTTACTCCTTAGGTATTGAAATTGGGTATTCGATACTCAATACTTTAGAGCCTATTCGGTCGGTGACTAAAAAGTATTGAATTCGGTACCTAGCCCTACATTTTTGGTGAGGAAAACATATTAAAGCCTACTACTACTACTTGATAAAAAATATTTTTAATGGAACTTCTCTCCTCTCCTCTCCTCTCTTCTAGGTGTGAAGTTGTTCTCAGGAATGTATCACAGAGGAATCAGAGCTGTAGCAGCAGCAGTGATATTACCAGTGAAGGCAACAGAAGTGCTCAGACCTTCACTGACGTGCTTTCAGAGAATCTCTACTCTTTGGCCACCTCCCTGCCCAGACTGATGAGGACCTCTGATGACCAGAAGAAGCTGTTTGTCCTTAATGTGTTTCTGGGTTATTTAAAAGTCCTGGGACCGCTGGTCTCCGTGATACTTAACTCGGCTGCACATCTCGAGAGGATTTCCAAAGCCTTGATGCAGGTGATGTTAGCTGCCATTGTGTCAAACTATACTTCATATTCTGTTTGAATGGGAATCAGGGTCAAACATAGCTTCATGTTGTTAATCAAGTTAAGTAAATCAAATGAATGAATTATTAAATACATTTTTATACAGTACTTAAAGGAAGTTAAAAAAAACAACCTCAGGTACCAGCCATCTCAGGTGAAATCTTAAACTTCATCACTAAGTTTAGCTGTAAAGCTTGACAATAAAATAATAAACCAATCCCACATCAGGGTCGCAACTCCCAGCCTGGCAGTGTGTGCCAGCACGAACAGGCGAACACACACTGCTGCTCCGATGCTACCAGTATACCGCTGTAGAGGCCTTTATTTCTTGTATAAACTAGTTTATTATCATAAACTTACAATACATCTCTGTATGTATATTTTGTAGATGAGATTTACTGCGTATTCCGTACTAAACCTGCACCAAAAATACTTTACAAAATACAGTTTAAATAGATTGTTGTACACCAACTAGTATCATTAAATTAACAGTTAATGTTGATAAGCTAATTATAGAATATAACTTTTTAAAACAAAGTATTTAAAGGTCCCACATTGTAAAAAGTGAAATTTCCATTTCTTTTTTAAACATGGTGCTATATAAATACTGTGAAAGCATCAAAATGTTCAATTCACAGAGAATTGCTCACAGCCCGTATTCTGAAACTGTGCCTTTTAACAAGCCATCAGGACTCTCGTACAGTTGTAAAGTCACAACTATGCTATATATAGGTAGAAGTGCAGCTACAGGGACGTTAAAGTAATTCCCCGGCTGCAATGACGGTGCAGAAACTCCGAGAGCGCAGATGTAGAAAACGCTGACCAATCAGAGCAGACTGGACTTTTTCGGGAGGGGGGCTTAAAGAGACAGGTGCTAAAACGGAGCATTTCAGACAGATACACAGTTATATTTTATTAGAAAAAGAATGTGTTTTTTGAATGTTAAAGCATGTAAACATGTTCTTATAGAAACCCAAAATACACGTATGAATCTGAAAATGAGCATACTATGGGACCTTTAAGCATTTTAGTGGTTGACAAGTGGAGTTAAATGGTCGGAGTGGAGTTAAGTTGTTTACAAAACAAGACAAAAACAAGAAACACTTTTTTTTTTTCGGGCATTTTAGGCCTTTATTTCCATAGGACAGATGAAGACATGAAAGGGGAAAGAGAGGGGGAATGACATGCAGCAAAGGCCCACAGGTCGGAGTCGAACCTCCATATATGTGCGCCTGCTCTACCAACTGAGCTAACCCGGCCACTGCTGTGTGCCTTTTACAGGTGCTGGAGCTGGATGTGATGGATGTTCGTATTGTGGAGGAAAGGAGTTACGCTGCTACCTTAGAGACAAGCTCGGGCTCCCATGATTCCTACACTGCTCACATACAGAGGAAGCATTTTCTCTACTTCACAGATGAGAAGATATTTTCTGTGCTCATGGAAATCTGTCAAACATTAGGTATGAGTGCTGTTTTTAGGCTGTATCAAAAGGATCTACAGTACTTGTTTTTATCATGGGCATACGTAACTGTACTTTCAAATGTGTAGACTAATGCCAGTTGGCTCATACTGATACTATACGTAATGGATTAAAGCTGGCTAAATCTTTTGCCTAAAGGTTTACATTTGACATTTAGTTTGAGTAACTTTCCCTCTGTCTATCTTTAGGTTACTACGGCAACATTTACCTGCTGACCGATCACTTCCTGGATCTGTACCAACAGTCTTCAGCATACAGAAAGCAGGCTGCCATGGTGCTAAATGAGATTGTCAGGGGTGCCGCAGGCATCGCCGTGACAACAGAGTGTCAGGGTTTAGAGACTCAAGTTTGGGGACACTCTGCCACCCAGGAAGACCTTAAAGTCGCAGTGGTGTCTGTCATAGAGGAATACACCAGTCTGAACAACTGGCACTTGATAACTGTCAGTGAGGAGACAGATAGAGACCGACAGGACCAGCAGGTGAGGATAGTTTGTTCTGAATCAGGAAAGTGAAGTGTAAAATTTTATTTGTCAATGGATTGTCTTAAGGGCTATGAATATTGCGTCATCATCAGCTAAATTTACTCATCAGTAAACTCTCTAGGAAAGATCATCATGTTTAATAGATGATCTCACCCTTCATGGAATGATATTCTGAATGAAGAAGTGATACTTTGCTATTTGAAAAAAAAAAAAATACATCTCATTTTGTATTCTGTGAACATTTTCTAATTAAGTGTGATATTAGACTCCCATGCCCAGCCCATATCGCACAACTTTTTCTGCATTTAAATTTGATCATGGCCAGATCACTTCACTCCCAGCGAAGAAACACTTCGCTCACAATATGGCCTGGGACTGACTGCTGTGTGCTCTTCTGCCTGAACAGACTGAGCAGAGGGTTCCAGGGTTTCAAGTAACTGCTCTAAACTTTCAAGGCTGGATTATTGAGCTGACAGGCAGAGAAAAGTTGGCAGTACTGTGTTAGTTTGTAGATAAACTTGCAGTTTCTGTTTGTCAGCTAAAATATGTGCCCAGAGGCACGTCACCAAATGAATAGGATTCTAAGCCCAGAAATATACACTAGTTAGAGGGAAGGTTTAGTCATTGTAGAGACTGTTGCAGCATCCTCCCCAAAGTCAAATTACGTTCATTAACGGAATATTGAATAGATATAAACATGGTAGAAACTACAGGCAGTCGTCTGTGTTTCAATGTTGACAGATGATTTTATGGGAAACATTAGCACAGGCACTATCTTTACTCTGTCCTGGTACAGCAGCGTAACTGATCGCTGATGTGAGCTACATTCATTGTGTACAGGAAAATCAATTCAAAACTCTGTCATGAGTTGGGGTCTTGAACAGCCATTAGTGTAAACTATTTTTATGATGTATTGTATTCAATGTTGGAATGTGGTGATATTATTTCATTGTGGCCATCTGATGTGCTTCTCAACCCTATGGAGTTTTCTTTGTAAAATGAAAGGTACCACATGGAGTTTTTTTTGCTTACATTCGCTGTTTCTTACCAAAACACGTTGTGTTGAGACCTAATAAACGTGTTGAATGCATTTCCTTCCTCATAAAATATTTATAGAGAAAACCTTTGAAAAAAAGTTGACACCTACACTGTTTGCTAGCAGTCTTCTTTGCCTCTCTTGGAATTTGCTACATTTCTAGGCGCTTTTTGTACCACCAAAAATTCTCATGCTGTGTCCTTTCGTATATACAAAACAAGGACCCACTCTCAAAAACATTGCTCCACAGGGTTACTAGTGGTCAAAACCTCCACAGGGTACCCATAAGACTTTTGGAAAAAATATTTTCTTTGTGACTTAACACTTCACTTTACAATTAGAAAACTGCATCACACTAGAAATGGGAAACATAATCTTCTAAACTGAACTTTATTTTCTCATAAGAGCATTGACATGAATCTGTATTTCAGTCAGTATACCTTCATCAGGAAAGCTTTATTACTATTCTTACTTGATGGAGGCCTACCTGCAGAAACACTCTAAAGTAAACATGATCCACAGTGTGCAGGGTTTCTGGTTTCCTCTCCTCTTCAACTTTGTTGTTTTTCTTTTAAAAAACCCCAAGATGTCCCCTTGTACATTCAGGTTTAAATGCAGCTGTCTGTTCATGTGTTAACATGTAAACTTATCTTTATATGGACCTTTTATGTCTATAAACTAAAACACCATTGAATTGTACAAGAAAAACTGTATGATGATGACATTTGTCTTTTGTCTTTCTGTAGCTGCTCAGCCCATCCAGACTCCTCTCCATATCCAACAGTAATGTTGGCAACACTAAAGCAAACTCTCTCCAACTGATTCCATCGTCAATTGGCACCGCGTCTTCCTCATCGCCGACCTCTGCAATCCACCAGCTCAACAGTAACATCTGGCAGCTGTGTATCCAACTCGAGGGCATCGCTTGCTTTGCTCAGGCACTGGGGCGGGACTTCCGGCCCATGTTGATGACATCACTGTACCCTGTACTGGAGAAAGCCGGAGAGGAGACGCTGCTGGTCAGCCAGGCAGCACTGGGCTCTATGTGGGACATCAGTAATTCCTGTGGCTACCCCTCCCTGAAGGAGCTGATCAATGAGAACTCTGACTACCTGCTCAATGACATATCACTTAACCTGCAGAGGCTTAGCCAGCATCCTCAGGTAACATTCACACAGTTTGGCATGATGTCAGAATGCACAGTAGCACTAGAAACAGGAGGAAGAACAAGAATGAAGGAAAGAGAGGCAAGGAGAAGGAGAATTTAAGAAAAAAAGAGTTGTGTGCAGGAAGAGAGTTCAGTTATTTGAGGCAACAAGATCTTATCACCCTTTTAAAGTAAACGTATAAGAAGACATTGTAAGAAAAGTATTTGTAAGTGGAGTTTATAGTTTTATAAAAAAACATTTGGACGTTTCATGAGCAGATATGGTTGCACAACTTAATAGGGCGGAAACTATTTTTACTTATCTTTCGACAATTATTTCATTACTCATTTACTCAATAGAATGTCATCATAAGTTCTCAGAGCCCAAGGGGACATCTTCAGATTGCTTGTTTTGTCCGATCAAATGTCCAAAACGCAAAAGAAAATTACTTTACAAAACAGTGAATATTTGGAACTTTTGCTTGATAAATGACCCAAACAACTATCAGAATCCTGGTGATTAATTTTATGTTGATTATTGACTAATCTGTTCAGCAATACAGATGAATGAAGTGGCGTAGCACTGTGGGTGTTTAAAATAAACAGTGAGCCTAGTCATAGCAGTTTATACAATTAAATGCTGCCCACATTTATGGGGTACTAGAGATGGGACATTGTTTTGCTAGTCACAAGTAAGTCTCAAGTTTTGACCCCAGAGTCAAGCTCAAGTCCTATACTAAACTAAACCTTCCATGTCAAAAGGCTGAAGTTACATGATTAGATCACACGTCATTGGTGTTGAAGTTAATTTTGTTTCAAGTTGATGAGTTTCCTGACTCAAGTTTGACGCTAGTCCAAGCCACGAGTTCACACCTCTGTGGTTTATCACCCCGGTGAATACTCTACATGAGTCTACGTGGGTTTGCTAGGACCCAAATATGTATTTCATCATATTCCCGTCTTCTTGGCCAGGCTCCACGGGTGTTGACAGTGATGTTGACTCACTCTGACTGCAGCCTGCTGCCTCTGGTCGCGGACATGGTTCAGGATGTGCTGATGGCTCTGGATCTCAGCTACGACCACACAGCTGCTCTCTTCTGCTCTGTGCTGCACGCACTTATGAAGGCACTGGGTGAGATTTAGAAAGTGGTGTCAACTCATTTATCACATGTGGTGAGGGATTAAAAAAACCATAAGGGACAAATTAAGTGTATTGCTTATGTGACTCTACCATACTGTACCATACCATCCCACTCTACCACACTTTGCCTAAGCATTCAATTCAGTTATAGTCAAAACAATTTAAGGATCATTTCCAGGTGATCTCTGAGAAGAAGTGAAATACAAAATAAAGAAAAAGATCTTGCGTATTACCACGTTTGTGTCCTAATCTGCTGCTGCTGTTGTTTTTCATTTAGCGAGGTGGTTTCCCTCCAGTTGTGGTCGGACCAGTAAGTCTGCCAGACCTGAGCAGACCTCCCCTCACGACGAAATCCTTAACATTCGCCAATTCCTGCTGGATCACCGCATACAGAAAGAGCTAGCAGAGGGCATTGGAATAGAGGAGGACAGCAATGAAGACCTTGGTAATACAGAATGGTGTCTGTATGAGGCATACACAGGAAATTATATTCCACTGTAGTATAGGTTTCATATTGTTGTAGAGGTTATATCAGATGAAACTTATCAGTATTGTGAATAACCATAGTATGAAATCTAAAAAGCCAACAACAACAACAACATTGGGTGTTTGTTGAGTTGATCAATCATTCTTCATCTGTCTGACCATCACTGTCTCTCCAGAAGTCCCTCCTCCCCTGGAGTGTGAGGATGTTGAAGATATTGGGGGTCCTGATGTCAAAGCGGAGCTTCCCTCCCACCTCAGCATCACTAAAGATGTTATGAAGCGCTGCATTCATCTGCTGAGTGACCCTAGTCTCAGAATACGACTCAAGGTACTGTCTTTGGGATGTAGTGTGAAGGGGAACGTTGGTTTTGACGATAATAATCCTAGTGAGGATTGTTTACCATTGTACAGGAACCCATTTTTAAATGCATAGATACTTTAGAAAGAAATTAATTTTGTCTCTACACTGATGGCTTTGTATTGGTGTGACAAATATTCTAGCCACACACGATACCATCATGAAGATCCAATAGAAAATTTGCAACCTCATATCAGCTGAAACACCTGTAATTCACAACACACACAAGTGAGCTAGCACGGCTCCATGTCCCCCTTTTCAAAAATTGTAGACTTGGCAAGGGGCATGTTCCAAAGAGTTCTAAGTGGAGCACAAACACAGGCCAGGTCTTTAGTTTTAGGCCAGTCATAGCTTTGCAGTCAGGCTGACAAATTTTAGTCCTGACAGGTTAGCCAACCCAGGCTAACTCTGAGCTAGGATAGAGGCTTTGTTACCATGATAACAACCAATGGCCTGCTGACAATTAGAAACCACATTAACCTCACTGCATGTCTTTGTCCTAGGTATTGGACGTGCTGGAGCTATGTGTGTGTGTACTGAGTGAACAGGAAAATGAATTGCTCCCTATGGCCCATCGCTGCTGGCCCGCCCTCCTACAAAGACTCACCGCTGATGACCCTTTAGCAGTACTCAGAGCCTTCAGGGTACGTAAACAAGTCTGTCTTTCCATTTACTTTGTTGTAGTAATAACTGTTAAAATTGCCTTTTCCTGAAAATTGTTAATTGAATCTGTCGGTGGATCATTCAATAACATCTGCAGCTTGATATTGTGATAAAGTACATGAAAGGGTTATTAGATAACTGTTTAATGTAGTTTCACATTGCACATTATGTACATTATGTACATTATGTGCAGCAACTGAACAGGTCTGACTGCATTTTGACTAAATTAAAATAACCTGTATTGACATGTAAGTTTAGTCTTAGTCCATTATAAAATATCTAAGATGGTTACTTTTGGCAGGCTGTCTTATTGTTTTTAATTCTGTGAAACATGTTTTTCAAAACATTTTAAACTAACAAGACAGGAAAATCTGTAAATTATTTGGGGAAGGTCTTCCCAGAGCTGACTTTTCAAACTATTTCAGAGAATCACAGAGGATGAAAATGGCCCTCTCCCTTGTTCCCTGATGAGTGAACATCACAGTTGTTTGTAATAATTTCTCAAAGTACAGGTGTCAATTGATTCTACTGTCACTGTAAATTAGTCTACTTGTCAAAACCTGTCTTTAGTTGGACTATTTGTGTATCTTTTGTTCGATATTTTCCCTGATGCATTAATAAAATCAGACATAACTGGTTTGTAAATTGTCATTTAGTAGTGCTGCTGTCAAACTGTGCTATGGCCATCAGCAAATGTGGCAGCTGTCCAGGTATTGTAAATACTATGGTTTATCCAGGGGATAATATTGTGTCACTTGTTTCTTAATTTCCGAATTTCTTAATGACTGACACACTAAAGGGACATTTTATTACATTTTAACAACTTGCTGCGTACATACTTTACATGCTGAGTCTCTCTGCCAGGTGCTGTGTACGCTGGGTGAAACATGTGGTGACTTCCTGAGGAGGAGGGTATCTAAAGAGGTTCTGCCCAAGCTATGCTCCTCGCTGGTACGGCAGGCTCCGATCAGCGTCAAGGCCGGACCCGTCTACACACACACCCTAGCCTACAAATTGCAGCTGGCTGTGTTGCAGGGGCTGGGCTCACTGTGCCACAGACTGGACCTGGGTAAGAGAGCAGAAACGCAACAACACACAAACACACAGCTTTCCCAAGACGCAACATACATTCTCATCCTTTATGATTGTACATGGTATAATCCACATTATAACAATGATCATACCAGGTAAAACGTGGACATAGAACACTTGATCATTGTTCGTCTTAGCCCTGATATGACTATATTTCTTAATGAAGGTTAGTGCAACATTATGCCCATTTAAGCAAGAACATATTGAGGATCCTCAACATCCTAATATGTAATATTACATATATTGTATAATGAGAGCTCTGATGAATTCATTCAAAATCATTACAAAGAAACAGACAGTAATCTATGTGCGTTAAGGTTCATGCAAATCTGTCATTCAAATTAATTTTATTGTGTGTGTGTGTGTGTGTGTGTGTGTGTGTGTGTGTGTATGTATATATATATATATATATATATATATATATATATATATATATATATATATATATATATATATATATGCGCTTTCTTTCTGAGAGTGAGATGGGAAGATCAAGGGTTATTTTATATTTTATGTTTGTGTATCAATTACAGAGCTGGAGTCAGGATATGGTTAGCCAAGCTTAGCATAAAGACTGGATCAGGGGGAAACCATTTGCCCAACTCTGTCCAAAGGGAAATTACGGAACACAAACGGAACACAGTGACTTCTTTTACCACCAGATGGCAGTCTTGTACAACAGTGAAAATACCATAGCAGGAGTTAGTGTATCTCAATGTTCCTGCTCGGTTTTGAAGACCTAAAGACATTATCCAGTGTTACATTTAAAAATTGGATTGGGATAACTTAAGATGCAGTCTATCTATTTATCAATACCATTACTTAAAGTTTATTTTTGGTGTATGTCACTCTCTTGTATTTGGGATTAGGCAGTGGTTTTCATGACAGTCAACCCACTTTCATATTTTTTATTCACATTTAATCAGTATGGTTTTATTTACCTTCCTTTGTTGACATCCCATATCCCAGCACATCCCATGCACTGCAGTATGCAAAATGTTTTTGCCATTTCCACTCATACTTAAAATCACACAATACTCAATAGAATTTTAGGATTAAAAAGGCCTTGGGGCAGTGCTTGAATTCAACATGTTTTAAAGATGACTTTGAACATACAGACTATAGCTAACTGAGCCAACAGGATACTGCTAAATCCTCAACTTCACTCACGATAACCGCTGCAAGCAACTGTTCTCCCTCAAGCTCCATTTCACCACAATCAAGCAAGAAACACTGTTATATCTGCACAGCAATCAGCAAATGAAGAAGCTACAACAAAGGAGAACATTTAGTTACTCAAAAATGAAATGTTTTTATTTTATTATTTTTTTTTAACAGTTGTGTATTTTGTGCTTAGCATATCAATCAATCAATTAATCAGTCAATCAACATTTATTTACAGTGAGGAAAATATGTATTTGAACACCCTGCTATTTTGCAAGTTCTCCCACTTAGAAATCATGGAGGGGTCTGAAATTGTCATCGTAGGTGCATGTCCACTGTGAGAGACATAATCTAAAAAAAGAAATCCAGAAATCACAATGTATGATTTTGTAACTATTTATTTGTATGATACAGCTGCAAATAAGTATTTGAACACCTGAGAAAATCAATGTTAATATTTGGTACAGTAGCCTTTGTTTGCAATTACAGAGGTCAAACGTTTCCTGTAGTTTTTCACCAGGTTTGCACACACTGCAGGAGGGATTTTGGCCCACTCCTCCACACAGATCTTCTCTAGATCAGTCAGGTTTCTGGGCTGTCGCTGAGAAACACGGAGTTTGAGTTCCCTCCAAAGATTCTCTATTGGGTTTAGGTCTGGAGACTGGCTAGGCCACACCAGAACCTTGATATGCTTCTTACAGAGCCACTCCTTGGTTATCCTGGCTGTGTGCTTCGGGTCATTGTCATGTTGGAAGACCCAGCCTCGACCCATCTTCAATGTTCTAACTGAGGGAAGGAGGTTGTTCCCCAAAATCTGGCAATACATGGCCCCGGTCATCCTCTCCTTAATACAGTGCAGTCACCCTGTCCCATGTGCAGAAAAACACCCCCAAAGCATGATACTACCACCCCCATGCTTCACAGTAGGGATGGTGTTCTTGGGATGGTACTCATCATTCTTCTTCCTCCAAACACGGTTAGTGGAATTATGACCAAAAAGTTCTATTTTGGTCTCATCTGACCACATGACTTTCTCCCATGACTCCTCTGGATCATCCAAATGGTCATTGGCAAACTTAAGACGGGCCTTGACATGTGCTGGTTTAAGCAGGGGAACCTTCCGTGCCATGCATGATTTCAAACCATGACGTCTTAGTGTATTACCAACAGTAACCTTGGAAACGGTGGTCCCAGCTCTTTTCAGGTCATTGACCAGCTCCTCCCGTGTAGTTCTGGGCTGATTTCTCACCTTTCTTAGGATCATTGAGACCCCACGAGGTGAGATCTTGCATGGAGCCCCAGTCCGAGGGAGACTGACAGTCATGTTTAGCTTCTTCCATTTTCTAATGATTGCTCCAACAGTGGACCTTTTTTCACCAAGCTGCTTGGCAATTTCCCCGTAGCCCTTTCCAGCCTTGTGGAGGTGTACAATTTTGTCTCTAGTGTCTTTGGACAGCTCTTTGGTCTTGGCCATGTTAGTAGTTGGATCTTTCTGCAGCTAACATCCTCAAACAGGTGCATCTAATTTAGGATAATAAATGGAGTGGAGGTGGACATTTTAAAGGCAGACTAACAGGTCTTTGAGGGTCAGAATTCTAGCTGATAGACAGGTGTTCAAATACTTATTTGCAGCTGTATCATACAAATAAATAGTTAAAAAATCATATATTGTGATTTCTGGATTTTTTTTTTTAGATTATGTCTCTCACAGTGGACATGCACCTACGATGACAATTTCAGACCCCTCCATGATTTCTAAGTGGGAGAACTTGCAAAATAGCATGGTGTTCAAATACTTATTTTCCTCACTGTATATAGCACTTTACAGCAACCAGCAGGTATCCAAAGTGCTTTACATCAGGAACCAAGAATAAAACAACATATCATACAATTAAAAGAATGAAACATAGACAGTAAACTCAGAAAAGGTTACATAGAAACAGGAGGAGGAGAGGGAAATTGTCACACCACTACTACGTATTAAAAGCCATTCTAAACAAATAGGTTTTGAGTTTGGATCTAAAGAGCGCTACATCCGTAAGAGTGTGAATATCAGGGGTTAACTTGTTCCAGAGTCTTGGGGCAGCAACTGCAAAAGCCCGATCACCCCACAGTTTATACCTTGACCTTGGGACTTCTAAAGCCAGTTGATTTGAAGAGCGCAATGACTGGTTGTGCTCACGCAGGGTTAAAAGCTCAGACAAATACTCTGGGACCAGGCCATTTAAGGCAAACAATAAAATCTTAAAATCTATTCTAAAACACACAGGGAGCCAATGTAGGGTGTAGAGAAAGGAAGTGATGTGTGCACGTCTAGATGTATTTGTTAAAAAGCGAGCAGCAGCATTTTGCACAAGCATATCTTCGGTATCATATCTAAAAATGTGCATATATAGTGGCCTGGGGGCTCACTGCCAGTGTGTTACCAATGCTATAATTATGAGCTGCTTGTCTAATTTTTTCATCCATCATTATGTTCATTAAGCAGTGATGACATTCCTGTCACAGTCATACTGGGTTCAAGTTGCTGCAATTTTCCAGCACTGCATAATACTCTGAGAAAGCACAATACTTACACTGGAACTAAGAGCATCTTAATGCACTGTGGGACTTCTTTTCATCTCTATTTTGGTGTCTTTACTTATGTGTGCACTGCAGGTTTGAGTGGATTAGTGGTTTTTCAAACTACATAATGGAAATAGCATGCACACCACCTACAGTAAAACGTGGTGGTTGCAATCAGTGTTATAAATAATTTGTATTCATTAAGTGGTAATCATAATCACTTCTTCTTCCCAAGCACAGGGAGTATGCAAAAAGTGATTGGTGGGGTAACAGCGATAAATCAGTTCATAGAACACAGGTCTGATTCAAAGGGCTCATTGTTCTTGTTTTTAAAGTAAAAAATGGCTGTAATTCAGATTTTAAAAATCTGAGAGCCCGGTTTTATGATTTTAGGGAGTGGCACAGGCGATATGGTTCTGTCCACTACTGCAAAGACCTAGGATTTGATTTTGAGTAGTGGTATCTCCAGTCTGGTTACCTTCATAGTGGGGTACAGAACTTGGTGATAACTTGAATCTCACACATGTTACACCCTCCTGCAGTGCATGGCGAATTCCAAATTGGGCATGAATGGGGAAACGTGTAGAAATAGCTAGATTTTTCTTAAAGAAATTTAATTTACGAAATGCCATTTATAGTACAAACAGCAGCTTGTGGGTGTGTGCTCTGTCTATCTGTTACGTGAAGCATATTCTGAACTGTTGTCATCACAAGACAACTCTTTACTGTAAATGGCAGTAATCAGTCTCGTCCTGCAGCAGGAAAGATGTGCGGGAATTTGAAATCTCAGAAAAAAATTCAGATTCAACAGAGATGGCTATTTTATTTGTTGAAAATATAAAACAACGTTGAATCTTACTTAAGTATAATGAGACCTGCATATAGAAATATAGGCAAACAAATATTCAGGCACTGAATTTAGCAATAATCTGAATTAATATACTTAATAATCCCACACTTAGTTCATGTACACAAGATACATACTGCATATCAGTGTGTCCTTCTTATGTTCCAGTATGCTCTGTTATTTGGTTTAGTCATGGAATAAATGCTCACTTAGGCAGGCAGAATTGGCAGCAGTACACTTTTGTAACCACTCACCACACCGTGCTCTTCTGTCAGTGGCATTGCTTTCACTTCTTGAGCATCTAAGTGAGGTGCAAAGAAAAGGTGAGAAAAGCCATCAAGTGCTCCAGTAGAGAAGCCATCTGTTCCCATCTCCAATAATAGAGAAAATGTGACATAGGCTGTTTGTTTGACTTCAAATGAAGTCAGATCAATTAGCATGTTTCTCTTTGGTACTAATTTAAATCAAATAAATAATCCTAGTTTAAGTTAAATCACTGTTCTCACATTTACCTGAAAAAGTGTGTAACCATGGCAACATGCCAGGCTTGCGACAGGTATTTCAATTTAAGACTTATTCTACAGGTTCAAAACATTCAACTGAATGCTCCTGAAGCTGCACCAATCAATATTTTTTTAAATTAACAATGGGTTAAATCACTATGTATAATGTCACTCGTAGTGAGGAACCCACATACATTTATCATCAAACTCTGCAGTTCCTCTTAGCCCTATGGAGCTTTTTAGCCTCATTTCCTTTCCCATTGTTTTGGTTTCCAACTCACAAATTCAGCAAATGTTTTCGGCTTTCACAGTTTTTAGTGAAAAGATCTCCAATAAGGCCTTGAGATCCTACCCATGTAAATCACAAACCGAATCAGTGACAGAACCTAGCGTGAGAGTCCAACACCCACTGAAAACGTGATTTTTGGGCTGAGAATACGGACTTGGCTCTCCCTCTGGTTATATAAGGACGGGATGGCTCATAGCAATGACCCCAGTACCCCAAACTCCCACAGTACCCTGTCACAGGGCTCCCTGGAGGACACGGTCGTAAGCCTTCTCCAAGTCCACAAAACACACGTATAGCCTACTGGATGGGCATTCAACATCCAGTATACTCATTCAATATCCCTTCAGTCTCTGTCAACTCGGTGAAAGCAGCAGCTCTGGGTGTTGGTGTTGATACCCTTTTTTGCCTGTTTTTTTTCTCCCAGGCTCCCACAAGAGAGAGAAAATAAATCTCTGCAGCCAAAGCTACACCATTAGGGGTGTAATGACACATTCAGCTCCCAGTTTGGTTTGATATGCCGTACTGGGCTTCTCACTATGATATTAACGCCATATTGCAAACAAAATCAGAAAAAACAATCATGACTGAAAACATGTTTTCTTAATGTTTTTTTTTTTTTAAATGTACTTATTGGTTATAGGACCTTTTGAGTAATTCCTCAGTACTGCTGTCCATCGTTTTATTCTTCTCTTTGGTGCACCAACAACAATGTTAGGATGCTCTTCCTCTGTCTGTCCATCATCATACTTGACCTGTGTAGCTATGTCTGGGGTTCAGTGGTGGAAGTGGAACTAAGTACATTTACTCAAACACTGTACTTAAGTACAAATTTGAGTAACTTGTACTGTACTTGAGTGTTCTCATGCCACTTTCAACTTATACTCCACTACACTTAGAAATATTGTACTTTTTACTCTACATTAATCTGACAGCTTTAGTTACTTTACAAATTAAGATTTTTGCACACAAAACACATGCAGTTTATAAAAAATGTTTTATTATAAATTAAACTACCCAACTACGGCAACAAGTCCAGCTGAAATCTTTTGATTTCCCTTTTTTCACACTTTTAATGCTCTTTTTGACGTTTTTTTGTTTGTTTCCAGTGTCTAAAATGTGAGGATTTTCCTGCATTGAGTACTTTTACTTTTAATACTTCCTGATGATAATTACATACTTTGACATAAGTAACATTTCCAATGCAGGACGTTTACTTGTAACAGAGTATTTTTTACAGAGTGGTATTAGTACTTTTACTTAAGTAAAGGATCTGAATACTTCTTCCACCACTGCTGGTTTCTCTGACATCTTATAATCCACATTAATCCACAACAAAAACCAATGGCTGCTATATCCATTATTTTTAGTCTATGGTTCCACCACATCCCAAATGTGCTCTATTGCAACATGACATTATGACTTTGCGTAAACATACATGCCACTATCCTAAAGCCAAGTGGCGTGTTATTTGTATGCATTTTGAGCTATCCGCATGTATGTCTACGCTGTATACAGCGGACGGCAGTCTGCAACGTCACAGAGTAAACATACACGCCACGTATCACTTTCTAAAGCCACGTGGCGTGTTATCGCGAGGCTATGGTTGGGTTTAGGAAATGTCACACGCGGGTTGGGTTTAGGAAAAGAAGAAACGGAGAAACGGTTGGGATTAGGAAAAGAACAACTGGTTGGGTTTAGGAAAAGAAGAACGGAGTTGGGTTTAGGAAAACGCAGGACATAAAGTCACACGCAGGACGCAATCCCCGCTCTCCTGGGTGACAGTCCTGTGTTTTACCCATCCTCCACCCTGACCAACCTCCCTACGCGGATTTTCGCACTTTCATCCCTATGCGGATTTTCGACCTTTCATACTACTCGCTACGTCGTCCATTCGCACGCAATCGCAAGGTAATGTAAGTCAATGGAGGCCAAACGGCATTGATAACATGCCAATAATGGCATACGAATTGGCGTGTCATACATACGCCACTTCATGAGATCAGTCTGTCTATTGGGTGACTGTGGAGGCCATTGGAGTACACTAAAGTCATTATGTTGGTAGAATCAGCTTGAGAGCTCTTGACCATGTCTGCATGCTTTTATGCAGTGAGTTGCTGCCACGGGATTGGCTGATTAATTAGTACACTCTGTCTATCACCTTACACGCTTTCTTGTTAGTGTCTATACATGACAGCCGGATTTAACTATAGCCAAAAATGGAAAGTCTTCCAATGGTCAATGAGGGATTTTATTCTACTCTTGCAACTTCATTTGATGACTTTGGCCTGGTGTATCGTAAATAAAGAGGTTGCCTAGTAAAGTACAGCTTTAACTAGTGAAAAAGCAACCTCGATCCATTGCATGACCACTGGAGATTACAACTGCAGCAACACTACTTCTGTCACATTAAAGGAAAGAGTCTAGTCCATGTGTTTAAGATCCCTATGCATGATTTTTCTTACTGGCACTTGACACTGTCCTCTATATCAGAAGGGGAGAGAGAAGAGAGATTTGGAATTGGAGATGGAGAGAATGTGAAAGAGCAGGAGAGAAACAGTCAGCGGCTGCAGCCTTACTCATGTGAATACCGATTTGGCTACAGCTTACCTCTGGGACGCCTGCGGCAAGCCAATTACCAAGCCTCAGTCACAGAGAGAGAAAGACAGAAACACAGATTGACTGAAGCAAATAATACAATTCAGCCACAGTTCTAGCTTCCGTTCCAATTCCACCCTTTTATTCATTTACCACAAAATCTAACAGCACCTGGCCCTCTCCTCTTTAGTATTTCTCACTTCTCTCTGCTTCCCTCCAAACACCTTGATTCCACAAAAGACTATAGGCTATGAGTGCAGCACCAGAAAGGAAGTAAGAAAAGGGATAAAAGCGGTTGCTAAATAATCCTATTTAACTCTGAAATGTGCACTGCTGCTTTTATTCTTGACTCACAGTGAGCAGGCCTGGTTCTAGCCGAGTGTGGGCTAAATTGGCAAATAGAGTAAGCAGAGAGGGAGAGAGACATGTTTTGAAATGAGGCTTGAAAGGCAGCCCAGTTTGCAGCTTAGGGAATCGCTTAATGTCTGCTGTCAGAGAGAGAGAGAGAGAGAGAGAGAGAGAGAGAGAGAGAGAGAGAGAGAGAGAGAGAGAGAGAGAGAGAGAGAGGACGTCAAGTGGATGGAGGGAGCAGTTGCTGGCAAGCCTCTGACAGGTACAGATAAAGAAGGGGGAAAGAGAATCAAGGCAGGTAGGTCAGTCAGAGTACATAAAACTGCAGGAAGTGAAGAAAAAAAGATAAAGGGTGGTATAAAAGGAAAAGGTAGCCATTTTCACACACACATCCACTCCTCAAAGGGGGAAGAGTGGCTATGTGAAACCCAGAAATGTGGAAACAGCCTGCTGCAAACTCTTTCATCAGCCATCTCAGCAGTTTCTCTCACCTCATTAGGAGTTACTGTAGAAAAAGGTAAAGTCCAGTCATGATCCATTTCTTTTTTTTTCTCTCTTTCATCTTCTCTTCCTCCTCCCTTTCCAATCTACTGTCTCACCAAGCTCCGCTGTATGCTGGGAACTGTGATTACATCTTGAGCTTTTGATTATGTGGATTTTAGGAAACAGTATATGCAGTTGATACTAATATTGGCCACTTGTTTTCAGATGTGATTAGATTTTTCTTTTGGTTACTAAAATGTATTATATCATATTGATATTTTCTAAAAGGCTAATAAATATGTATGTAGTGTATGTATGCATTTTACAATTGTGCTCTAAAAGACAATACAGAGGAGGAAATGCAGTAAAGGTCCTGTGTTTGGTTTTCTCAGGTGAGGCAGACCTGGATGCTGTTTGCGAGGCCTGCCTGCCCTACCTGAGCTGTAGGCAACCAATCAGACTGCAAGAGGCCAGCGTAAGGTGAGCCTTGATCCAAGTCCTTCCATTTCATGCTATATATTGTGCTTTTTACTTCACTACATGTATTTGACTGCTGTAGTTGATAGTTACTTCACTGATTAAGATTTTACAAATAAAACAATAACATATTATGTTGTGTTGTTGTATATTAAATTACCCAACGGTATACAAGGTAGTTCAAATGATCTTTACCTCAACCAGTCCAGCTTCAATAACTATGTTCAACACTCTAATGCTGCAATTACATGTTAAAGGTGCCATGTGGAGAAACAAAAGTCATGTGTACATACAGTTTTTATGAGGAAGGAAATAAAGCTGATATTTTTTTTGAATATTTAAAATCCTGAATTGTTTATATTTATGTTTTCCGCATTACTGCAATCAACTGTGGATTAGCAGAACATCTGCACGAATGTGTATTGCGTCCTCGTACGTGTGCATGTGCGTCCTCATGTACGACATAACAGCAAAATCCACTCTGGCTGAATTCAATTTTCAATCCCCCAAACTCGTGGGCTGGTCTGCCAACTATTTTCTCAATTAATCCATTGATCATTTAGTCTGTAAAATATCCTTTCACAGTCAAATACCCCTTACAAGAAAAAGAACACACTGGGGACCCCCTCATGTCTATGGAATAATTTGACATAGTCTATTTTTTACACTTCTATAATCTTAGGTATGTTAATATAGATTTAAATATTAATTTGTTTAACAGTGAAGCCTTTTGATCATTTAAATGAATGAATCTTTTCATGGACCCACTTTGAGAATCACTGTCTTAGGTGATGTCTTCAAATCGCTTGTTTTGTCTGACAGTCCAGAACTCAAAGATATTCAATTTACTATCACATAAGATCAAGAAAAGAAGCTGGAACAGGGTATGTGTGGCTCTTTTGTTTGAAAAATGATTAAATGATTATCAACATTGTCGTCAATTAATTTTCTGCTGATTGACTAATCGATTACTTAAGATACAGCTGAGTTTCTTTGATATAACATATGAGCTCCTTAACGTTGGCTGTCCGTGGTGCTGAATATTATGCTGAATACACTTTGAAGTCACTTTGCGTGTTTAACTGTCTGTAAGCCGTGCTAGACATTAAAAATGCATACATCACAAAGCGTGAGTGTTGGACACAAAGACATGTTTTATACCTTTTTTGTCTGAAAACAAAACTCAATGTGCAGTCCATGGTCTACAGCTTTCAGCTTGCTGCCCTTGATCATTCATGTTACTGGGTGGAAGTCAGTTTAAGAAAGTCAACTGATCGATTTACCTGCTGATCGAGACAGCTCATATTAAACAAACAGTGAAGCAGTGGCTGTTCCTGGAAGTTTCATTAATATGCAGGTCATCTATCGTGAATGTCATTCTGTCATCATTTCTATATTAAACCCACTGTATAAAAGCCTGTGGTACATTCACACCCACTTCACGTCGTGATTGGTCAGCGGAGGTGAGAGAGGAGCCAGGGTTTGAACTTCTCTCTCTAGCTCCCAGATTTTATTCTTCAGCTATGGGGAAGTGCAAGTTTAGCGATACTTGGCTTGAAAAAGCTGAATTTAGGGCTTGGTTAAATCCAGTTGTTAACTACGTATTTAAAGCATACTGCTTCTTATGCAAAAGTGAGAAACATCTAACTGCTGTGAAGGGTCTCCAGCAAATGACAGCCATCAGCTAGTTCTGCCAAATATCTGGCGGCTCCGGCCCCGGCACTACCTCCACACTGCCTAGGTGAGACCCACACTGCAGTTCCACAACTCCTGTAAGCGACCTCCGTGTCGCTTTTGGATTAGAGCCAACACTAAGAGCGGAGGTGCTCTGGGTCCTCCACACTGTGACTAGACACCAGTCCTATAATGCCAATGAGAAAATCAGAGAATTGTTTCAGATGAAGTTTCCGGACTCTTGTTTTTTTAGGTTGTGATATAGGCCTTAAATTTCATTCATAATGGTCTCAAAAAGGTCTTAAGAGTCTTAAATTTGACTTGGTGAAACCTGCAGAAAACCTGACTTTCCATAGGAAAAAGGCAGTGTCTGCTGTGTTCTGCTCAGTCTGTCACTTTGGATTATAGGAAGGTGTTTTTTCATAACATAGATATTATGCACCTTACCAAGATATAGCGCATAGCTAATCCTCTTCCTATGTATCTTTCATTCCACAGCGTTTTCCGACACTTAATCCAGGTGGATCCGGATGCCTTCTGGTTTACTCTAAATGAGCTGCACTGCCCATCGTCCTACATCCCGCCCCACCCCGACCTCCAGCCTGTACAGCTGAGCGGAATGGGTCGACCGAGAGACGAGTACTCGGACAACGTGCTGAAACTGCTGAGAGAGGAGTTTGGCTCGGTTGCTGAGAACAGTCTAGCAGCCAGTCAGCTAATGAACTAGTGATTGATGTGATTGACTCCTTTCTCACATGGACGGCTAATTGAACCACTGACTCCAGCAAGTCTGTTTACTAAAAGAAAATCTGACAATGGTGCCAAAAAACCCCGCCATCAGATAAGGTTGTGATAACCTTCATGCTCTACACAGCTCTGATAAGCAGCAAGGTACAAAGGGAAAATATCAATGAAGCACCTCTACGGCTGTTCACTCTCCTGCTGCAGGTGTAGAAACCAGGAACACTTCTGACAGGTCTTCTACATTAGGATGTCACATGCAGTCACAGTGCTGATGTTTTTCATTTCATTTTTTTTTCATGTCAAGGCACTGACATATACTCTATGGAAATGTTATGTTTGCTATTCCTTTTTTTTCTTTATTTTCTTAAAGGTCCAGTGTGTAACGTGTTTAGTTGTTCATTATCAAAATCTGTGTTGCCCGTTCACAAACCTTTTTCATGAATATTTACCACTACCATCAACTCCAAGTATTCCTTTTGGCTTGAAATTTTACATTTGCATTCGCATGAACTGGGGTAGACGCTCCATATTCATGCGCCATCTTGAAATACGTTAGCTGGTAAGGGACATACAGGACATACTGCTCTGAATTTCGCGTTTTTCACTGTCACACGATAAACTCACAGGTGCTGCTAATGGGTATCGTAGCTTCTCGGCCCCGGCAAGTTTGAAGAATGAAACATAGAGGACCATGTATTTTTAAGACATTTTTTACACTACACTTGTGAGGTGGCTCAATTGGAAATTTAGATGTAGTTATTTATTTTTTAATATCCAGGTAGCTTTTAGCATTGACTTAATGTGGGGCCCTATGGAATCTCTATTCTATTCTTCTATATATTATAGCTTTCTTTAAATTCACAATTTCGTGATTTTGTCCATGATTCTGTAATCACAGGAGCTATTGGGCTCTACATTAATGCTGCCATTAGTCTGTGACTGGCCCGAGCCGGGCCCTTGTCAAAAAAGACCGGGCTAAACAACTTTTCTGGGGGAAACACTGCAAAGGCTGGAAGAACTCTGCCCCATGAGGAAGAGCCCTCACTAACATTTGAGCTATCCTGCCACACACATCACATATGCTGTCTGCAGAAGAGACGTCTAGGTGCACCAGGTTGTGTAACTATGGCGGAATTGAACGCCTCATGACAGGGATAGTGGCCAATCTATCATTGTACCTGTTATCACTCAGAGCCTTACAGGGTGCTCGGGATGTTTAAATGAAGGAAACAGGAAGCCCCCTCCATTATCACACCACCTCACTGATGGGAGGGCCTGGAGCCTCCCCACCTCATCGCTCCATAATGAATGTATGAGCCTTCTAGTGTGAAACAAGATGGCCATGTGTTTTGTTTTTAGCTGGCCTGGCTTAATGCTAGCGAGCACGGCACAGTGCCTCTTTATCTTTTACTGTGCTGTTGCTATTTATCCTGCTGCCAGTGCTGACAATAGCACCATTAGTCATCAGCAGCAATGGGAGTGGGGCTTTGGCAGCACCTATTACACACAGGCAACTGCCTAATATCGTTTCTCCTTAATGCACACAGACAGACACACACAGAGCACGGGGCAAAAGCTAAACCACAGCTGACGTACACCCACAATAACCCTTTAGATATAGAAGTGTAGTGACTGTTCAGGAGGGTCGAAATTAAATCTAAGCTTGTTGTGGCTTTTGCCTTTTCACGTCTCTAAATCAATGAGAAAATGACCATAGATTCACTGTTTCATATACAATTTATTTCATTTGATAAAGCCATACACTTAGTGTGAGACCAAACATTCTAGAAGAAATGTACATTTTCCCTCTTTTTTTAACCGTGATCTCTTCTTTACAAAACATCAAATCAAAGTTACTCGTGGAAAAAAAAAAAACTCCTCCATCCAATAAAGCACCCTCCCAGTCTGCAGGGACTGCCAACAATAACAGGAGCGCTGTAGTTCCTCTGATGGATAATACAGCATGGCCTTGAGACAGACTATATTTTGAGGCGGTATGGGCAGCCAATTTCCGTGTTTCACTAACATTTCCCTCTTCTCGCCCTCACTGCTCAAGGCTTTTTATCCAGTATGTTACGCACATTCACTTTGTCCCATTTGATCCCTTCAGAGTGAAGTATTGTGCACTTCACACAAGCCTCTAAGCAAAGAGATTATCAACAAGTTACAAAATTGGCAGAAGTAAAATGGCCTCTTAAATCCTTTCAGAGCAAGTCCCAAACGGCACAAAATGAATCCCCACGTTCAAGCTCATTAAAACACGGCAACACTCATGTTTGCGGCCCTGCACATACAGTACAGTAGTTTAACAAACACTGCTTAAGTACTAAGATACATAAGGAAAACACCTTTTCTGAGCAGCTATGAAGAGAATATGTCATTCATCTGTCTGTACAGCACTTCTGGAGAGCAGTAAAGCAACAGAAAACTGCTTTGGAAAACAAAGATCTATTTGATAGGACTTCTAAAGTAAAAAGATTCAGAACAGAATGGAATTTCTTTTATTAAATGAACCAAACAAATAAATGACAAAAATATTAACACACTGTCTTTGTGTATGGTTGGTTGAAAAAGTTTTAAGAAAATTACTGAACATGCACTCACTTTATTTCATATTATACAGTCATATACACAGAGTGGATTAGAGGCTTGTAGTGGAGAGGATTGAGGCTTTTTCAATGATTGATGAGCATTGGGCCAGAGCATCGGAATAAGGGAACTAAGCTGGGATATGAATACAGCACTGCTCTTTCCAAAAATTATCTTGCAGCCAGTTCACATTTCTTCCATTGATTTTTAGTGGATTCAGAGGCACAAAAAGTCAGATTTTTTTTTTTATTTAGTGGCACAGACTTTGATCTATTTATGGCTTTCCAAACAGATGGAGTCCACATGGAACAACAGGATTGATCAACACGATTGATTTCTCTCAGCCTAAATAGCCATGGATGGATTAAACCTGCAGCACAAGAGGTGAACAAAAATCATGTTTTCTGTTGAGCTGCAAATTTATAAGCTCAAATGTGCTGTGGGGAAAATAAAGCATGTGATGTGCTGTGTTTGAAAAGCACACAAATGTGGAAGAAATCCCACACTGCCACTGTATTAACTCCAACTCAACTAAATTGAGGCTGTATCTGTCCTTGATGAGCACTGCTGCTCTGGGACCTTGATGAGTTTCTGCTGAAAAAAGCATGTTTCTTTCCCCCTGCGAGTAAACAGAATAAATTGCATTTTACAAATTTTGCACCATATTCATGTCCATTATTTGAACACACAAAAAGATGCAATGAAGCTAGTGCTATACATAAAAAGCTAAGGAATCAGACTCGACAAGATTTCCAGGTAAGAATTACAGACGGTTTAGTTTCATTCAGCGCACACTCAGAATAAAAGGAACATTTTCTTTTACTGGGCACAGACCCAGTTACAAAAGGTATAACATTATACTTTTTTTCTGAGGGTGTATCAAATGAGAGAGTAAGGCAGTGGAAGAAGTATGAGCCTGAAAGCAGGGTTGTGTCATTTACAGTATCTAAAGTACAAGTGTGGAACAGAGCATGGGTTAATAGTAAGACAAATCTTTCTTTTTTTGTTGGTGCTGTGACCAGAAACAGTGGAGCTGCTTAGATCTACACATCAGCTCCCCTTGCAGAAAGTCATGAAGCCAGGCTTTACAGACAGTGAGCAGTCCAACCCAGACCCATGCACAGCAAGAAAAAGCTACATTCCCCAGCACAGTTTACAGCACTGTGCACTGAACAAGCCATACTGTACATTTCTAGGGATTCTGGATTTGTGCACACGCTTGCACTGTGTGGGAAGAATAGCTTTTTATGCTGTAACACACATGTTATGCAATCCTTGTGTAATCTATCACTCAGGTGTAATAAGCCAACATCTACAGTGCACAGCTTGGCTCATTGGTGCAGTCATTGTCGCTATGGTTACTGTCTACGTCCCTCTTCTTCAGGTCTCTGCCTGCCTTGTGCTGCTGACTGATGCCGCTGTGGCTGTGGCCGTGGTGGGCCGGCGATGAAGGCCGCTTGCCGT
The DNA here is from genome assembly GCF_008315115.2 of Sander lucioperca. Classification (NCBI taxonomy): domain Eukaryota; kingdom Metazoa; phylum Chordata; class Actinopteri; order Perciformes; family Percidae; genus Sander; species Sander lucioperca. Next base: position 13,345,911 of record NC_050184.1, read on the forward strand.
GCTCCTGGGGGTGCCCGTGATTCTGGTGATGGCCATGAGCGTGCACTTTGGCGCCACCGTGAGACTCCATGCTGTCCCCGTCGACAAACGCCACTCCTCCTTTGGTATCGTCCAGGGCCTCGAAATTGTCGTTGTGGTTACTGTTGATGATGTCGCTCTCTGGCACCACCTGCAGGTAGGCTCTGACGCGGTGGTGGCGGGCACCTGCGACATCGCTGAAGTCGATGACACGGCACTCGTATGTGCCCTCATCAGACGGCTTGACCCGGGAGAGGCGGAGTTTATGGGAGATGTTGCTTCCTACAACCTTCACAACCTGACAAAGATGGACGAAATAAAAAGAGGAAAGCAAGAACATATGATGAGTCTGAAAAATAAGTCACAGCCTACTAAATAAAAGCATTAACTTTTGTAGTAGAAATGCACAGTAAGTCAGTGGTATACAGTTGGGTTGCATATTAAGTACTCTGGGGGCGCTTCTGTTAGTTATTTAGGGGTAGAATGGTTCTGGAGAAACCTGCAAGCAGCAATACCACAGGCCAAGCAATCGGCCTGTTTGTAAACAGGCACATTTTGAACGGGCATTAGCCTGTTTAAATACATATAAAAGGTGCCTATCATAAATTAGGCTTTGCTGTGTTTAAAAAAAGAAAATAGGCTTAGCACATGTAGGCAGACAGTTACATAAAGTGATAGAGAGATACAAAGACAGAATATGAGAGCTTGATGCTGAAATCACTTCTATATTGTATGGCCTGGATACACTCTACAGCCGCACCTACTCCAGGCCAATCACTCCCACTCACACATACTCAGACAAAGTTGCTGCTTAACAAATTCTATTTGTGGCCCTGGAATTATGAAGAGATTACATGATGAGAGACTAGAGACATTGTGACATGTGACACACCAAGATATAAATACGACTTTGTTTATCACCCACCTTCCTCCCTGTGACTGCAGCAGATGTATGTGTGCCAGTCCCTGCATGTGCATGTGTGACTGTATGTAAAAGCGTAACGTTTTGTAGCATTATTCATTCAATTAACAGTTTGTGTCTGCATGTTTTTGCTCTGCTATATGAATGTGGGCCAACATTCATTATATACAGAAAGCTCATAATGATTTTCCAGCTGTACAGCCTGCAGTGTTCGGCTCCACACACACACACACACACACACACACACACACCACCACCACCACCACCACCACCACCACAGCTGGTGCTTTCATTATAGCGAGTCAGCAACAGCTTACCTCTTGGGAGGAAGGAGAAAGGCTTCATGTTTTTGTATGCATGTGTTTGTCTCTGCACTACACATCTTTGCATATATATATATATTTTTCACTTTACATGCCATTTTATTTATTTATTTATTGCTCATTTTTGTAATTTTAAAGTCGGTGGAGAGATATTGAGCGAGAGGATTATGTGTGGAGGTAACGTGCAGTAGATCCATAATTCTGCTCATATCTGCAAGCAATTATGAGGAAAAAGTCAAAATTTGGAGTCACATTGTGCTGTCTTCCTTAGTAAAAGGCCCTCCCTGCTTGTTGTGGGAAAACTGTTCGCCTGAGTGAGTACCTTAAAGTCTCTATGGATACCGGAGGAGAAATAAAAAGTTCTGCTGACTTCCCAGCCTGTCCCCTTCACTGTTTATTATTTGGATTTGGTGTTGCAGTCATAAAGATGCAGAAGCCTTTGTAAGAATCTGAAGATGATGCATCGCAAGCCATGCCCACCAGTGCCGCCTGCTCTTTGGCTAACACTGTGATTCTACAAACCCATCTAGGATGAAGTGAACATGTTGATGTGTCGTCTGGGGTGTTTACTTCACTAAGAGCTGCAATGAGTGAAAATCAGTTTCTTGTGTGTAATAAAGCACAAGTACAACATCTGCGGATCATCCAGAGCAAGACGTTTTAATTCATGAGGGTGCCTTATTTTATCATGTAACATCAAGGCAAACAGAAGGTTTTTCTCAGATAATGACAGCAGAAAGTGGTTAACTCACACTTATCTTTGTAGCATCCTTTGGCATCTTCTCCTCAGGAGCCACCTAGAAAAAAAAATCATTATTAATTCATTATAACAGTTAGATTTGGGGATATAAACATAAAATGGGAATATATGAGTGTTCTGTTAACTAATAGATAAATCCTCATTAATCCATGCAGGTAATATATGTCACGAGATAAAACTGTGCTTGATTAACTGATCTGTGATTCTCCCAAGTTTAGTTTTTAAGTGTCATGTATTCCTCAGGATTGATGTTTATCTTTTCTATTAAAGCTAGGAATGATGTCCAAAACTATATTTTAAAAAGTTATTAGAGTTTGTAAATATCCTTTAAGCTAAAGCCTGAAATAGAAGCTGCTGGTGGATAGTTTATTTACAGCTGTTGCATTATAGTTCATTATTTCCCATCAGAAGGCAGTCAGATCCTGTTATAAACCTACTTCATTGGTTGTCCAGGGTTGTCTGTCTGTCCAGTCCAGGTGGTTCCTGATGTACCACCACTGGATCTCCAGTGAATACGAGGGCGTTCCCGCCCCTCTGAAGGAGCAGGCCATCTCCACGTCCTGACCTCTTTGAGCACTCATATCATGAGGCACCTCTGTGAACATGGCTGGACAGACACAGAAGAAAATACAGTTGAAAAATGGTGTATGGCATTCAGTGCCGGTAGAAGAGAGAGAGTATAAAGATGATGCCCTATAGCAGATTTACCAGAACAATTCATTAAAAGCGGATATTTTTGGGTTTAGTAGACACACACACACACACACACACACACACACACACACACACACACATATATTATTAATAATAAATGTATTTTTGTTATTATAAATACACAAACACACAATATACTGTATCAATAATTAAAATAAATCAATTGTTCATATTACTGTCTGTAATTGTAATTTTGAAAAGTGTGGTGTCATGGTATTGGAGAGCAGCAGCTGGTCCTTCCGGCTGTATCAAGCCTTGCCCTGGCTTTGATGTGTAATTAGCACGGTGCAGCACGGTGGCCCAATGGTTATCACTGTGGCCTCACAGCAAGAAGGTACAGGGTTTGAACCTTTCTGTTTGGAGTTTGCATGTTCTCTGTGTTTGCTCCGGGTGCTCCGGTTTCCCCCACCACTTAATTGAAAACTGCTTTGGATAAAAGCGTTAGCTATTTATTATCACACCTGTTACACCTTGCTACTGAGATTAACTGAAAGAGCTCTGGTCTTGTCATTTGGAGGTTCACAGAGCCAAATGTACTGTATAAGTAATATTGCTTAAATGTAAAAGTAGACAAGTATATCTACATTTTGACGTATAAATAGTCTATGAGAAATAAGAATTGTGACCGTGAGAGCAAGTTAAAAGTTTTAAGACGATGTTCTCTCTCTACTGCACTGTAGCTGTGACATCACCCACACTAAGCAGCCCTTAAAAATGCAGAAAAAGCATAAAGAAGCACTAAAGTTTTTTTTAAAGATTATGTTTTGGGCATTTTTAGGCCTTTATTTGACAGGACAGCCTAGACATGAAAGGGGAGAAAGAGGGGGAACGACATGCAGCAAAGGGCCACAGGTTGGAGTCGAAACTGGGCCCGCTGGGTCGAGGACTGAGCCTCCGCACATGGGCGCGCGCTCCACCAGGTGAGCTACACAGCCACACAGAAGCACTAAAGTTAAACAGTGATAACAAAACAACTGTAAAAGATATCAAAATGCTGAATCACTTTCTAATAGCTGAAGGGTTTGTGAATAGTTTAAAGTTTGAATGACCTCTCTAGGTCAAAGTATGTGGGAGGAGTAGCATTTCGAAGTGGAAGAAGCCTGAAGATGATTTGAAGATTGCTCCTTTGACTTTCAATGTAAAAAGAAAAGTTGGTAGAAAATATTTGAATACAAGCACAAATGTCATTAAAGAGCTGAACATTTTGATATTTGACTGGTTTTTGTAACTGAAAGAATGCAAAAGTAGTATGCAACCAAATATCTTACGGAAGAATCGGATTACAATACTGTGAATGCTGCTGAGTCAGCAATCACACAATAAGAGTATGATTAGGTATGACAAATAACAGTCATTGTGCGAAGGATGTTGCTATTGAAGCACATCGGCACACTAAATAAAGTCGTAAAAAAGTCATAGTATAGTATGTTGAAAAAAGTGATAAAAAAGTCATAGTATATGGAAAAAAAGTGATAATATAGGCATAGTATAGTATGTAAAAAAAGATATAAAAAGTCATATAGATAGATAGATAGATAGATAGATAGATAGATAGATAGATAGATAGATAGATAGATAGATAGATAGATAGATACTTTATTTGTCATTCTCACAACACAGATGAGGAGAACAAAATAAGAACTCAGGTCTCGGTACTGATCAACAAGTATAGTGATTAATAAATAATTAAAAACATTCCTTCACAAGCCCTATCCTACTTAAAACAATTACAAATTAAATAAAATAATTTACAAAGACAGTATCAGAATAGCAGCAAGTAAGTAAATAAAGAAAGTGCAGTGCTATTTCTTGAGAGACTCAAAGGCATGGCAGTGTGGAGTTCATCAGTCTGACCACATTTGGGTAGAAGCTGTTCTTCAGCCTGGTGGTCCTTGCCTGGATGCTACGCAGCCTTCTGCCTGAGGGGAGGTGGGAAAACAGTCCGTGTGCAGGGTGGGTAGAGTCTCTCATGATGCAGGTTGCTCTGTCCCTGCAACGGCTTGTGTAAATGTCTGAGATGGCTGGTAGGTCACATCCGATGGTCCGTTTTGCAGACCTTACCACCCTCTGCAGCATCTCCTTCTCTGACACTGTGCAGCTGCCATACCACACAGTGATGCAGGAGGACAGGGTACTCTACACCACACACCTGTAGAAGGAGCTGAGGATGTTGATATCCAGCCTTGCCTTCTTCAGCAGGAGGGGGGGCAGTGCCTATATATTATGTCAAAAAAGTGATAGTATAGTATGTCAAAAAAGTAATGAAAAAGTCATAGTATAGTATGTCAAAAAAAATGATTCAAAAGTAATAGTATAGTATGTCGAAAAAAAGATAAAATAGGCATAATATAGTATGTCAAAAAAAGTCATAGTATAGCATGTCGGAAAAAGTGATTAAATAGGCATATGATTGTATGTAAAAAAAAAAAAAGTGGTAAAAAAGTCATAGTATAGTATGTCTATAAAAGCCATAAGAAGTCATAGTATAGCAAGTTGAAAATAGTCCTAGTACAGTTTGTCGAAATAAGTGATAAAAAAGTCATAGTATAGTATGTCGAAAAAAGTGTAAAAAAAAGGTCATAGCATAGTATGTCGTAAAAAGTCATAAGAAGTCATAGTATAGCAAGTTGAAAATAGTCCTAGTACAGTTTGTCAAAATAAATGATAAAAAAGTCATAGTATGGCACGTCGAACAAAGTGATAAAAAGTCATAGTATATAGTATGTCAAAAAAAGTGATAAAAAAGTCACAGTATACCATGTCGAAAAGTGATAAAAAAGTCATAGTCGAAAAAAGTCATGAAAAAGTCATAGTATTGCATGTCGAAAAAAGTCATAATATAGTATGTTGTAAAAAGTGAGAAAATAGGCATAATAAAGCATGTCGAAAAAAGTGATCATAGTATAGCATGTCAAAAAAGTCATAGTATAGTATGTCGTAAAAAGTCATAGTGAAGTATGTTGTAAAAAGTCATTAAAAAATCATAGTGAAGTATGTCGTAAAAAGTCATGAAAAAGTCAAAGTATAGTATGTCGAAAAAAGTCATAGTATAGTATGTCGTAAAAAGTCATGATAAAGACATAGTATAGTATGTCAAAAAAAGTGATAAAAAAGTCATAGTATAGCATGTTGTAAAAAGTCATAGTGTAGTATGCTGTTAAAAGTCATAGTATAGCATGTCGAAAAAAGTCATAGTAAAGTTTGCTGTAAAAAGTCATAACAACTCAAACTAGGGCACAACCTCAAAGTGATCGTTCTCAGCCACTCCCTTTGTTCGCTGACTGGACAGGTAAAGATTGGCCGGAGAAAACCCGCGAATATACTGCAAACCCAGACGACGTACTAAAGGAAAATGAAAATTGAGGAAGTACGTAGGAGGGCAGAGCCAGGCTGTGTCGTAAAAAGTCATGAAAAAGTCATAGTATAGTATGTCGAAAAAAGTCATAGTGTACTATGTTATAAAAAGTCATAGTATAGCATGTCGAAAAAAGTCATAGTTAAGTATTCCGTAAAAAGTAATGAAAAAGTCATAGTATAGTATGCCGAAAAAAGTGATAAAAAGTAGTAGTATAGGATGTCTAAAAAAAGTCATAAGAAGTCATAGTATAGCAAGTTGAATATAGTCCTAGTATATCCATCCATCCATCTTCTTCCGCTTATCCGGTAACGGGTCGCGGGGGTAGCAGCTCCAGCAGGGGACCCCAAACTTCCCTTTCCCGAGCCACATTAACCAGCTCCGACTGGGGGATCCCGAGGCGTTCCCAGGCCAGGTTGGAGATATAATCCCTCCACCTAGTCCTGGGTCTTCCCCGAGGCCTCCTCCCAGCTGGACGTGCCTGGAAAACCTCCCTAGGGAGGCGCCCAGGGGGCATCCTTACCAGATGCCCGAACCACCTCAACTGGCTCCTTTCGACGCGAAGGAGCAGCGGCTCTACTCCGAGCTCCTCGCGGATAACTGAGCTTCTCACCCTATCTCTAAGGGAGACGCCAGCCACCCTCCTGAGGAAACCCATTTCGGCCGCTTGTACCCTGGATCTCGTTCTTTCGGTCATGACCCAGCCTTCATGACCATAGGTGAGGGTAGGAACGAAAACTGACCGGTAGATTGAGAGCTTTGCCTTCTGGCTCAGCTCTCTTTTCGTCACAACGGTGCGATAAATTGAGTGTAATACCGCACCCGCTGCGCCGATTCTCCGACCAATCTCCCGCTCCATTGTTCCCTCACTCGCGAACAAGACTCCAAGGTACTTGAACTCCTTCACTTGGGGTAAAGACTCATTCCCTACCTGGAGAAGGCACTCCATCGGTTTCCTGCTGAGAACCATGGCCTCAGATTTAGAGGTGCTGATCCTCATCCCAGCCGCTTCACACTCGGCTGTGAACCGATCCAGTGAGTGCTGAAGGTCACAGGCCGACGATGCCATCAGGACCACATCATCTGCAAAAAGCAGCGATGAGATCCCCAGCTCACCAAACTGCAACCCCTCTCCACCCCGACTACGCCTCGATATCCTGTCCATAAATACTACAAACAGGATTGGTGACAAAGCGCAGCCCTGGCGGAGGCCAACTCTCACCTGAAACGAGTCCGACTTACTGCCGAGAACCCGGACACAGCTCTCGCTTTGGTCGTACAGAGATTGGATGGCCCTGAGAAGGGACCCCCTCACCCCATACTCCCGCAGCACCTCCCACAGTGTCTCCCGGGGGACCCGGTCATACGCCTTCTCCAGATCCACAAAGCACATGTAGACCGGTTGGGCATACTCCCAGGCTCCCTCCAGGATCCTTGCGAGAGTAAAGATCTGGTCCGTTGTTCCACGACCAGGACGGAATCCGCATTGTTCCTCTTCAACCTGAGGTTCGACTATCGACCGAACCCTCCTTTCCAGCACCTTGGAGTAGACTTTACCGGGGAGGCTGAGAAGTGTGATACCCCTGTAATTGGCACACACCCTCTGGTCCCCCCTTTTTGAAAAGGGGAACCACCACCCCGGTCTGCCACTCCTTAGGCACCGTCCCCGACATCCACGCAATGTTGAAGAGGCGTGTCAACCAAGACAACCCCTCCACACCCAGAGCTTTAAGCATTTCTGGACGGATCTCATCAATCCCTGGGGCTTTGCCACTGTGGAGTTGTTTAACTACCTCAGCAACTTCCACCAGGGAAATTGACGACAATCCCCCATCATCCTCCAGCTCTGCCTCTACCATAGAGGGCGTATTAGTCGGATTTAGGAGTTCCTCAAAGTGCTCCTTCCACCGCCCTATTACCTCCTCAGTTGAGGTCAGCAGCGTCCCATCCTTACTGTACACAGCTTGGATGGTTCCCCGCTTCCCCCTCCTGAGGTGGCGAACGGTTTTCCAGAAGCACCTTGGTGCCGACCGAAAGTCCTTCTCCATGTCTTCTCCGAACTTCTCCCACACCCGCTGCTTTGCCTCTTTCACGGCAGAGGCTGCAGCCCTTCGGGCCCTTCGGTACCTTGCAACTGCCTCCGGAGTCCCCTGGGATAACATATCCCAGAAAGACTCCTTCTTCAGTCGGACGGCTTCCCTGACCACCGGTGTCCACCACGGTGTTCGTGGGTTGCCGCCCCTTGAGGCACCTAAGACCCTAAGACCACAGCTCCCCGCCGCAGCTTCAGCAATGGAAACTTTGAACATTGTCCACTCGGGTTCAATGCCCCCAGCCTCCACAGGGATGCACGAAAAGCTCCGCCGGAGGTGTGAGTTGAAAGTCTGTCGGACAGGGGCCTCCTCCAGACGTTCCCAGTTCACCCGCACTACCCATTTGGGTTTACCAGGTCTGTCCAGAGTCTTCCCCCACCCTCTGACCCAACTCACCACCAGATGGTGATCAGTTGACAGCTCTGCCCCTCTCTTCACCCGAGTGTCCAAAACATACGGCCTCAGATCAGATGAAACGATTATAAAATCGATCATTGACCTTTGGCCTAGGGTGCTCTGGTACCAAGTACACTTATGAGCATCCCTATGTTCGAACATGGTGTTCGTTATAGACAATCCATGACTAGCACAGAAGTCCAACAACAAACAACCACTCTGGTTTAGATCAGGGAGGCCGTTCCTCCCAATCACGCCTCTCCATGTGTCTCCATCATTGCCCACGTGCGCGTTGAAGTCCCCCAGCAGAACTATGGAGTCCCCTACTGGAGCCCCATACAGGACTCCATTCAAGGTCTCCAAGAAGGCCGAATACTCCGAGCTCTTGTTTGGTGCATACGCACAAACAACAGTCAGAGTTTTCCCCCCCACAACCCGCAGGCGTAGGGAGGCGACCCTCTCGTCCACCGGGGGTAAACTCCAACATAGCGGCGCTCAGCCGGGGGCTTGTGAGTATCCCCACACCCGCCCGGCGCCTCACACCCTGGGCAACTCCGGAGAAGAAAAGAGTCCAACCCCTATCCAGGAGTATGGTTCCAGAACCGAGACTGTGCGTAGAGGTAAGCCCCATAGTCCTTCTCCGGGAACCATCACCTTATCGTGGTGGAGAGGTTTGTGTGTCCCTATGAACCTGAGGGCTGTGTTGTCTGGAGCTTTGTGCTCCTGGTAGGGTCTCCCAAGGCAAAGTGGTCTCAGGTGAGGGGCCAGACAAAGAATGGTTCAAAAACCCTATGAAAAAACGAGGTAGAGATGATGTGACCCTGCCCGGAGGAAGCCCGGGGCCCCCGTCTGGAGCCAGGCCCAGATGGAGGGCCCGTCAGCGAGCGCCTGGTGGCCGGGTTTGCCACGGAGCCCGGCCGGGCACAGCCCGAAAAAGCTACGTGGCACCTCTCTCTCCAACCCATGGGCCCACCACCTGTGGGAGGAACCGCTGGGGTCGGGTGCGCTGCCACATGGGTGGCAGTGAAGGTCAGGGGCCTCGACGGACCAGACCTGGGCAGCAGACGCTGGCTCTGGGGACGTGGAACGTCACCTCTCTGTGGGGGAAGGAACCGGAACTTGTGCGGGAGGTGGAGCGCTAGTCCTAGTATAGTTTGTTGAAATAAGTGATAAAAAAAATCATAGTATAGTCTGTTGAAAAAAGAGATAAAAAAGTGATAGTATAGTATGTCAAAACTAGTCATTATAAACTAGTAATTATATTGTAACTGAAATAATGCAAAAGTAGTATGCAACCAAAAATCTTACGTTAGAATCGGATTACAATACTGTGAATGCTGCTGAGTCAGCAATCACACGATAAGAATGTGATTAGGTATGACAAATAATAGTCATTGTACGAAGGATGCTGCTATTGAAGCACATCGACACACTAAATAAAGTCGTAAAAAAGTCATAGTATATAGTATGTCAAAAAAAGTGATACAATAGGCATAGTATAGTATGTCGAAAAAAGTGATAAAAAGTCATAGTATAGTGTGTCAAAACTAGTCATTATATAGCATGTTGAAAAAGGTCATAAAAAAAGTCATAGTATAGCATTTCAAAATAGTCATAGTATAGTTTGTTGAATTAAGTGATAAAAAGTCTTAGAATAGCGTGTCAAAAAAGTGAAAAAATGTCATAGTATAGTATATCGAAAAAAGTCATACCATGTTGAAAAAAGTGATTAAAAAAAGTCATTATTATTAGTATGTTTAAAAGAGTGATTAAAACGTCATAGTATAGCATTTCAAAATAGTCATAGTAATGTTGAAAAAGTGATAAAAAAAAGTTGGTAACACTTTACTTGGCGCTAATTGTTAGCACACAAATTGCACTGATTAAGTTTGGCATAGGACTGGACCTGTGTGCAAAGTTTGTTGAGTTTTCATGCATGGGAATATGGATTTCTTAGGAAGATGAAGAAGAACAATAATACCGGCAAAATAGGGTCCACGCAGCTTTGCTGCTCGGCCCCTTATGAGAGAGATCAAAGAGAGTTTTTAAAGGAAGAATAACTATAATTTAGCCTCTAAGTACAAAATGAATTGTTGTTGATATGTGTGTTTAGGTTTAGGTTTCCCTTTTGTAACATTTTGTGTAACTTGTAAAGAACATTGTTAACGGGAACGCTGCTTTCAGAGAAAGAGACAGTTATCGGAGATTGAGTAAAAGTCTAAAAAATCTGTCAACTCTTTTTCAAATGAATCTTAAAATATAGGAGAATAAAAAATCTGACAACCATTAAGAGTCATTAAAACATTTCACCCTGTGTCTCAGTTTTTGTTAAAGCCTCTGCAGAATTCTTAACACATTAAAGGTTCTGTGTCTTTTTAATAAAGTCACTAAAATGACAAAAAAAATAATCAATCAATCTATTAGTAATAAGGAGAAAGTATAGTGTAAAATGCTGTGCTGAGGTCAGGAGTACAAACACTGAGCAGTCATCTGCATCTGCATTCATAAAGATCCCTTTTCAGTGCTAAATTTATACATGGTCTAGAGCAAAATGATCAATACATTTTAACAAGGCTGGGGCTGCAAAAATCATGTCAAATACATAAAATACTGTATATGTTTGTTCCTGATGAGAAGTTGCATTATTTGTGATTTTATTATCTCAAACCACAAGTTGAGGTGAATCGGGCCTCTGATCAGGATGACTCCTAGACCCCGAACACGTTGGATAGGTTATATATCTTGTCTGGCTTGGGAACATCGCAGGATAGAAATCCCAAGTTTCCATTAATTATAGTTTGACTAGAAAAGTGTCTTATTCACTGACATTTTCCCACCAAAAAATTAGCCACAAGTAATAATCCAGCTTCAGGGAAACTGATTTTTTACAGGGTGCAAGGTTTGGCACAACACCTCAGCAACAAAGGCACTTAATTCCATAGCAACAAAAGACCGATAGCAAAGCCTACAAAGAGAGGCAGCATTTAAAAAATAATCCATATTTTATTTGTATTATTTGCACATATATTAAAAAAAAAAAAGAGAGAAAATTTAAGAAAAGGTTTTGAACACTGTGCAGAAGAGGTTGGAAGCAAAAAGCGGCCTCAAAAATAGATAAATATAAATATATGCTTTTAAAGTCCTTCACAGGTTGATTTTTTTGAATAACAATAATGTAGATGTTGATTGTAGTGATGGAAGTCCTCTGTATTTCAATGAATATTGATTAAGGGAAGCCAGACAATACAGAATATGAAAGTCTTTAGAGTGTCTTATGGAATAGCAATAAATGTCTGAGGAAGATTTAAAACAATTTGGGAAAACACTAGTCAAGTAATGAGTTTAGTTAGGTGTAGATATTTATACATGAATACCCAAGTCTGGTATATGTTCACATTAAAAATTGATAGAAGTGTGTATTTTCTGAAGAGAGGAGCAGATGAGTCAGTCTCTCACTCTCAAAAATGTCTTGGATTAGGAAAATCTTATTGAGATTAGTGGGACAAGTGATGGCCCAAGCAATATTACAATACATAATATGAGGTTATAAATTAAGATGTAATAAAAAGTTAAAATACAGGTATGAATTGCCAATCCAGCACATCCTAACCTTAACTACTTTTTCTATATGTGGAATGCTACTAAAAGTGACATAGCATTGTTTTAACAGTAACAGTACAACATCACAATAAGTGATGCTGGCTTGGTTTCAAATGTCATAAAAAAAAACATTTTTAAACACTAATGTAGTGGTCAGGAGAAAATGTTCTGACATCAACTGTTGTATAACAAGACAACTAAGATTTTTGCTGATCTCTATTGCCTTCCATTGTAAACTCTCCACTGAAACCCAGAATAAATGTCCTTTAAGGTTAGTAGCTAGTGATCCACCACACAAGAAATTACTAGCTCCATATTCTCCTCATGAAAATAATAGAACTGCATTTTCAATACTGTGACTGTCACAATATTTGGTTACACTTTACTTGAAGGTATCTACATAAGAGTGACATGACACTGTCATGAACGTGTCATAAACATTATAAACAAGTCATAAACGTTTATGACATAACGCTTCTTTTAGTAAGTGGCATTCGGTTTTTGTCATGACAAGTTATGGTTATGGTTATAGTTAGGGTTAGGGTTCATGTGTCATGAGTGTGTCATGACAGTGTCATGACTGTGTCATGACAGTGTCATGTGTTCATGACAGTGTCATGTCACTCTTATGTAGATACCTTCAAGTAAAGTGTTACCCAATATATTTCCAATCATGTGGGCATTCACCTTATACTCGTAGATCTGTTGTGTTTTCCCTTTGGGGAAATCCTCTATCACAAATTAAGGTTTTATTCCCATCTGAGATCAGGGCCCAAGTGATGTTAGGAAAACCAACTATTTAAGGTTACAGAAGTGTATCTGCCATTCTGAGCTGTTTCCTGACAGAAGAGTGACACTTCAGAGGATTATGTGTGTTTTAATTATGCAGCTCTTCCTTCTGCAAACTTTAACATTTCTTAACTTTTTTGCTCCTGCTCATAGATTTGTATGGCTTATTCAGTCAATAAGAATAAGTCAAACCTGCACCCACTAAGTGCTGCTCGTAGATTAACCTCGGCTGTTCAACCACTGAGGCTGCGCTATGGATCTGTCATGTATTACGAGAGCAGTTACAAGCCTCAAGTCATACATCCCTCTTGTATATTGATCAAATCTGCTTGTATTTTTCATTTGTGAAACCTGAAACGCACCAGGTATCGATTTGACATTACACAACCGGAGCCAGCAACAATGCCCACAGCCCCTCTCTGGCTGATAATATTCAAAGCTGGCACATAAAAACTGCTGTGTAAGAGATAAAGCCTCTGAAGTTGCTCTCAGCAATGAAAATCTGTCTTTTCCCACTTAGCCCACAACGCAAAATCCATGTACATTTCCGAACTGATGCTTCACACATTTGGAGACCACAGGAAAATGTGGTAGTCATCACTAGTCTATTATAATGTAAGGGCGATAACACTCACTGAGCAATTAACAAAATCCGCACAGCAAATGCTAATCTGATCATAAATACCACAGCTTTTACTGTATAAATTGGGAAAAATTAAAAGAACAATACATTACCACTTTAAATGTAATTACTATCTTCTCCTGTTCTGCTAATCTCTAGATTCCATTGATTCTGGTGTGACAATGACTCACACGTGTGGCTATCTAATGCTGTATCTCTTAGTAATAGTCATCTCTAAGCTCCACACTGTCATTGTTGAGGACATAAAAGGCTGCGATGAGTTGGGTCTGCTCACCCTGAAGCGTTATCATTATCTCCAAGATAAACAGTGGAAGGCTCTCGGGCGATTGCTGCAGTGCAATCAGTGCTCCAAAGCTACAGTACGGCCATGTCAACCCATTTACCACGGGAGGAAGGGGAGATGGACGGAGAAATTAATATGAGAGAAAGTGTTCACGAGATTGAGAAAAAGAGACTGTGTGTGTGTTTGTGCAGTGAGTGAGAAAATAAATCATCAGCAGAGATTGAATTAATGAGCGGGTGTTTATGAGAGCCTCTGTGTATTTGTGAGAGACTAATATATCACCAGGATAAAGGGAGGAATTAATATGAGGCTGTGCGTGAGAGAGAGAGTGGCAGAAGAAGAGGAGGAAGGCGGAAGGCAATGTGTAAGGTAGCAGATAGCTGTGGGCGGGGGCTGCGGGGACGCCTGTTATTGTTTATTTCTTTGACAAATGGAATGTGGTAATTACAGCCGTGATAAAACAGAGCAGGAGGTGTTTCTTTGTGGCTTGGTATTACTCCAGCTTACCTAAACCTCCACCTTACTCCATCAAATAGCTTGTTAGTTACTCCAAATGTGGTATACTGTACATAAGGCACACATGTTTGGTTTAATGAGTGGGTGGGCAATATTTGTGGCAACAGACTGACAAATCAATGCACTATAGACTGAGCATTGTGTCTTGTCAGACACTGGTGTGACTAATAACTTTAAAGCTTCACTAATCAATATTTTTTATAATAACACTCAATCAAATTATTATGTGTAATAAGAAAGGAGTCAGTCGTAGTGATGAACCCACAGAGAATTATTACCTGACTTTTTCAGAGTTGTGAGTCTGGCCGGGGGCCCTGGTATATATATATATATATATACCAGGGCCCCCGGCATGTATGTCCCTTAGAATAATTTGACGTAGCCTATTTTTTCTTAGTTATGTGGAAGCACAACACAAGAGAAATGTATTAGAAAGATATTATACATTTATTAAACATACTTGCAGATTTTAAGAGTTATAGATTTAATAGATTAGAATCTATCAACTATTACTAAAACATAAAATATAATTTGTTTAACTATGAAGTCTTTTGTAATATCATAATTTAAATGAATGAATATGAAACTTTTTTACGTATCCCCCGGCAGAGTGCCTCCCACTTTGAGAATCACTGCTTTAAACAACTCCAAATCCTCTATACGTCACATTTTCTGTATTTAAAAACATATAGAAACAGAAAACAACACATTTTGGTGTAACAAGTCAGCTTAGCGATTCGCTCAAACTCTAAGCAAAAATAGTTGACTCCTGAATGTGGCAACATTAGCAATCCCCCTAAGAACATAAAACGTTGCATTGCTCCTTGTTGGGTTGAGGCTGTCTAAATTATAATCCCTCACACTACTTGTAACTGAAAATATGACATTACTGTAACACGTTACTAAGTTAAGCTAAGTATTGTGTTACTGCCCAACACTGCTGACAACCAAAGCTAATGTTAATTTATCAGGAAACTAGAATGTTTCATTGCATGATTAATCAACAATGATCTTCCCATTGTAAAAAAAACCCTGCTAATTGTGGCCGGCAGTTTTTACTCATGAAGAGCTGTCCAGCTTTAGATTTCTACTCCATGTGTACGGTTAAAATGTAACCTCAGACATAAAAAAGAGAGAATTAATTTAAAGAATACATTTTAACTATTATGTGATCAAATAAAAAATAATGTACAGGTTTCACTGTTTATATGGTTGGGGGAGGAACCTGTATTATGATGTTGATAAATAAATAACCTGTGTGAAAGCCTTACTGTAATGTTACAAAACCCTACCCCTGCACCACTGCAATAATGGTTGGAGAATTGGTTGCTGACCTCAAGGGTAAAAGCGTATTCGCAAATCATTTATTGCTACCAGCATCACACTACTGATTAAATTATGGAAAATAACTTGATCCTTTCTGTGTGATAATACTGCACTTTGGTATAATATTAAAATGTCACTGATGATGTTGCACCTTACTATTGATAGCCCACTGGTGCTAATGATACTGCACTTTACTATTTTATAATGAAGAGATATTTGGTGTTTTTTATTGTTGTTGTGGGTGTGGCAGGCAGGGTTTAATGGTCCTCTTGTTGTCTGTCTGTCGAGCTGAGCTGTATGGTGCAAGATGAATTTCCGAAAGGATCAATAAATGTCTATCTATCTATCTATTAAATGTTGACACAAATTAAAAATGTATGTGTGTGCACAATATAGCAAAACTACTAAACTAATAGACTCTAAATAAAGATAACATCATAAAAGACACATATTATTCTAATGTTATTTGTTGGCCTAATTATGATCATTGACTGGAGGCCATGACATAATGTACCCTTCTTTCTATGAGACAAGTTGATAATGAACATATGCTTACTTACATTTGTATTTGTTGCAAAATATAGATTCTGCCTGCTGCAAGATCGGGCAGCCAGCAGCATCAGCCTCTGAATGTCAATGCTGTTCAGTGTGTGAGATGGCTGGTGGTGCATCGGGCCGCACACAGTACTCTCAAAAGCATTTCACCGTCTTGAAATGGATTCATAATAACAGCTAAGGAAGTGGCAAGAGTGTAGCGTGACTCACTTGCTATTGTATCAAATCTATGTTTGTATAGGCATCCTCGATTACACTCGGAGAAAGAGAAGGGTATGTGTTGTTCGATTACACTTCTGCTAAATATAATTGCAACACTAATTTAGCTAATATCCCCTAATGAATAGCCTCTATATATTTAAATGTGAATACATTGGTGGTTACAGCTTCACTCAAACTGCAGGAGGTAAAATCTGCTGTGTTTGCATCTTTTCTAACAGTGCTAAATGGATAAAAGGAAAATTGAACAGTGGCATCAGCCTCTGACTCTGACTGCTGTTCATTATGTGTAGCTGTACATTTGAAGAGGAGTGAATACTAATGGAGGCAGAAGACTGATCTTTTAATGTCTTGATAGAACTTATAGCCCATTGAAATGCTCGAGAAACTACAGAAAACCTAGGGTATGACTGGAAAAAAAAAAACATAAGGGAATTCACCCTCCTAATGCTCTTCTCCACTGGGAGGTCAGGTTCAGCAAGAACAGCAGCCATGGACCTGGTAGGAGTTTCATCTTTTTCAAGGACTCTTCAGTACAGATGATGCAATCAAATCTGCAGCCACATACGTTCAAGAAGCTTTCCATAAGCACTCTGGCTACTTAAAACCATGTCATTTATTCCTTTAGATTTAAAATAAAGTTTTGAAATCCTTGTTGGAAGAAAGGTATACCCCTTGTATCATAATTGTATGGTATTACCTAAAATTAGCAGATTGGCTTTGTGTGCGATGGAGTTTTCAGCAGTACGGGCTTTGCATTTGCCATATGTTATCATTTCAGAGACTTTTCCCTTTGATACAAAACAGAACATTGCTGTTTGCAGCTGATGCACTAGCAATTTAGACTACAGACCAGTATATTTCTTTCTTTATCTAGTACCTCAGTGACAAAGAGAGCCAGGCCTTTACTTGGAACATTATTATATTAGAGACAGGCATTTATTTTTTATTTCCTTTGTTTCACATTTAAAGTGCTCATATTATGCTTTTTGGCTTTTCCCCTTTCCTTTATTGTGTTATACATCTTTTTGTGCACGTTATAGGTTTACAAAGTGAAAAACCCCAAAGTCCACCCCAAAGGGACTTACTATCTTCCAGAGAAAACACTGTTTACAAACTGCTCCAAACAGCTCTATTGTAGTCCAGTCTTTACTTCTGTGACGAATGTCTTTGTAACACACGCTCGCCTAGCTGCTAGCGTGGCACACCCTCATACTCTGCAACTGACTAGCTAGCAGTATTTACCTAGGTACTGCGCATGTGCGACTCCCAATAAAGATGGGCTAGAAGTGTGATGCCTCACTCGGTAGCTAAAACAGAGAGCTCAACACACAGGGTGAAAAGAGGAGCTGCAGCAATGTGCAGTACAACAAATATATGGTGTTTTTTGAAAATCAAACCACATAAACCTTTTCTGGTACAACCTCTAAATACAATCATGAACCTGAAAATATGAATAATATGAGCACTTTAAGAGAAAGTGCTGTGGAAATGGACATTATACTGGATTTACCATGCAAGATGTAGCAGTCTACAGGTAACTTCACAGGCCTTTAGCAACCAGCCATTGTATGTTACCCCTGGTTATTTATTACTCCGTCTGGGTTTGCGGTATATTCTTAGGTTTTCTCCGGCCAAATATTTGTAGGTCCAATCAGTGAACAGAGGGAGTGACTGAGAACGATGACGTTGAGGACGTGCACTAGAAAGATGCGAGCGAACCCATTCAGTCCGTTGTGGCAGCAACGCTGCCGAATATCCAGAAGTTAAAGCCCGAGCAAGAACAATCTTTGCTGAGTCGTGTTGGTGGCCATGATGTTTTGGCCCTCCTCCCCACGGGGTTCGGGGAAAGTTTGATTTTCCAGCTCGCTTCTTTAGTGGTGAAGGAGTTGGCTAAGGCTAACGCTAGCGATGCTAATGCTAAATATAAGCTGATAGTTGTTGTTGGTCTCCCCTCTTTTTGCACATGCGCATGACATACGTCATGACCGAACGTTAGCGATTGGTTATGGCAGATCCAGAGTGGCTCTGGGAAGATCCAATAGTTTTAAACTTCAACAGAGTACCCGCCTTCAAGGAAGTTAACACTTGTCAATGGAGAGAGGCCAGACTCTCTGTACAAATGAAATGTACGAGAGTCTGGTAGGACCAGGCTAGGGTACACCCTGGACAGGTCACCAGACTATCACAGGGCTGATACACAGAGACAGAACCTTCAAACCTAGGGTAAGTTAGAGTCAACAATAACCTAACACCTGCACGTCTTTGGACTGTAGGAGGAAGCCGGAGAACCAGAACAAAACCCAGTCTAACACGGGGACAACATGCACAGAAGTGCCCGGTTCGGCCAGCGCTTTTAAACCCGCTGAATGTGTTGATATATTTTTCTGCATGTGTATGTTTTTGTGCATCCACTTAACAGAAGGACATGTACATGCATGTGTGTGTGTTTGTGTGTGTGTGTGTGTGTGTGTGTGTGTGTGTGTGTGTGTGTGTGTGTGTGTGGACCTTCACCACCCTTGGCTCTGCCAGCTCCCCCACCTGAGCTCAGTTTCCTGCTGTTTTGGCCCAAATCCCAGCTGCTGGCCTGCCTCCCCACAGCGCAGGTCAAACATTGTTTTTCCTCTTAATCAAATGAAAAAGGTTAAAAGGAGAACATGGCTTCCTGAGCCAGAGGGTTCAGCCAGAACACCAAGGACGAGTCGTTTTTTCCCCCTGTAATTCAACACAACAAAAGGTGCTACCTCTGCACAAGAAATGATTACCAGAACTCAACGATTACTTCCTCACAAAAACACAACGGGTGCAGAGTTCAGAATAACAATGATGCCTTTGTAGAACAGCTGTTTGAGGTGAATGTGCTTTAAGTATCTCCTGTTTCGCCACACATATCTGAGAGACACATCAGGCGATGAAGAGGCTCACTTAATCACTCAAGAGATTGCAAACAATATCTGAATAGCAGTGTACTGAATAACACAATATAGCAGTAGGTAATATTAAAGGATTGGCTAATCAGTGTATTGTAATCACAGAACAGTACATGAAGAAGCAGCATTTCTCTGTGCAGTACAGTATCAGCTCTCAAACCCCAGTATTTACTCTCCATCACAATCAAGAATAATACAGGCACATATACATCTGGCTTCTCATGCAGCAGGGGATTTATTTTGCTCTGTAGGACCACATTAGTTGTCTGGATCAGAGCTCCCAGTATGAACAATAAGAAGCTGAGCTGGGGCTATTTATGTCCTCTGTGCTATGCATAAAAAACATGCAGCCTGTGAGGTGCTGTACAAATTCTTATTTTTTCATTGGCAACAGTGAGACGCAACGTCTGAAACAGATAACCTTCTGTCAGATATAAATGATCAACATTTTGTGGAGATGAGTAATAATGGGTTAAATATCTCTATCAATAATTGATTGAGGTTGCTTTCATACCACAATACAGACTTACATATCCACCATACAGCAAACAAAGATGGCCTATTTATCTCTTTATCTGTTGTCTTACCCTCAACATGCTGTTCTGTGTGAGTTCATCTTCACTCTGTATTTGCTGTATTTTTATCTTCACCATATTTTCTGCTGCGGCAACTCAAATCCCTGTGGGTTTTATTAAAATGGCATCTCATCTAATTGTCGGCAAAGTCACAGAGTATTGTATATACAGTCTGAACATATTGAAAGGAAAAATAGATACAGTACATATAAACCTTTGCTAATGCCCATGTACATTGCTCTTACACGTACAGTATACACAAACGCGAGCACACATTAATGGGCCAATATATACACTGTAGACATAGACAGTCATAGACAATTAAAAAGCTGCTTGGACCGGATGAAATGTGTAGGTTGTAAAATAAATCATATAAATCAGAAAAGATAAGAGAAAAAAAGTGTTGAAACAAAGTGAGAGCAAGAGCAAGTAAAAGAGGATTGACACTGAGTCAGTGGAGGAGCTGACATTTAGAGAGCTAATATGTTGATGACAGACCATAGTTTGGAAATGAATAGACACTTTTGGGACATTAACCAATCTCCTTGCTTCCTTTAACTGCAGCCACAGTATGCTACAGTGTGATAGATATATATATATATATATATATATATATATATATATATATATATACACACACACACACACACACAGAGGGGCAAATTCACAAACAATGGATTACGGCCACTGATAGCACCATGAATGCGCATCATTTGCAACTGCTATCTCCCCCGTCTTAAGGTTCACAAAAGAAATTGTACTAATAATATTACAGCACAAACACTCCTATAAAGTTTTGCAGCTGAGTGCAATTTGCCCTTTTTTGTGTCTGATTGCAATTATCCATGTGGCAAAGTATAAATGTTGCTTTTCCCGCCAGGACAGAATAGGCAGAGCAGAGAGAAGAAGAAAAATGACATTTTCAGACCGTAAGCTACAGGTCCTAATTGCTGAGGTGCAGCGGCATTCATCAAAACATTTTTTCAGATAGATTCATATTCCAGTCTGTCAGTGCTTTTGGTGTTTTCAAACGCACACCTTCAGACTGTAAAAGAAGATGGCATCATTTGAAGCAGAGGAGGGAATCCCTTATAAATGGCTTCAGTTATCACCAACTCTTTGGAGAGGCTAATAATTTCACTGTAACTGCGTGTGGCTATTAGCACTGACCTTTGTGAATTGGAAAATGTATAGTGTTTTTGCAATGAGGCTCTTTTGCATAGAAAGGGGCCAATTTTGTACCAAGTCAATATTTGTTGGCAGCATGGTTTCTCTTGGTCTTATTTGTGCAGGTTTAGTGGCTGCAAAAGCTGTGCATTCCTTTTTTGAATTTTTGTATATATCACGAACAAAGACATAGACAATATGAAACTAAATTTAAAGCTGCACTAATCATGTTTTAATATGTATTTTAATATGTTAAATGTATTAAATGACTGTGTGACATGAAAGTGGTCACTCATAGTATCAAAACCACAGAGAATAGCCAGCCTATTCTGCCTATCTAGCCTATTCTGCCTATTCTGTTTACCTCAGCTCTATAGAGCTTTTTAGTCTATTTTAGATCTTTGTTTTGGTTTTATGGCCCAAATCTTCATTGGGTGCCTCCAGATGCAGCAGGGAGCTTTTTTTAGCAAAAGAAGCACTAATAAACCCACCATTGCTAATCTGTTCACCACAAGTATTTTACAGGACTATTCAACAATATATGTTTTATGAAAAAAAATATATAACACGTGTTCTAACAACAGAGTGAAAAAAATTTAATTTCCCCACTGGGGATCAATAAAAAGTATACATTATTAAAATAAAAATTAATGTAGCCATAGGACGAACTTTAATCTGAATGAACTCTATTACGAAGGAACTCTCAGCAGGTTAAGACACACAGTAGTAATTTCTGACACATTTGACCCCTGTCTCTGCAAAAACACATCCATCTTCCTACTGTACTGTACTGTCTCTCTGCTTCTCCCTATACTCATTTCCATCCAGACTCGCCAGGCAGCTCCTCAGAAATAATTAGCGCCTAACGAGTCTCTCACACAGCCTTATAACAAGCTTCACGCTCTAATAATGAGCCTCTACACAGTTCTGTGGTAAACAGCTGCCATCAGTTACACAGAGAACCTGCCGGAAGCCTTCAGCCCGAGCAAACCCAAAGACAAACCAGCCTGAGCAAGCAGAATCCGTGGGATTGTTTTGTCTCTTTGGAACACGTTTGGCTTTTTTTTTTTGAAGATTCGCTAATGAGAAACCACAGATGAATTCAAATTAGAAAGGCGCAGTTGGAATTTGCTGTGCCTATTGCCTATTCATAGGTCTACAATTCTTCACAACTTTAATCAGCAGTCCAAACAACAGAATGAAATAATGTGTTTCCACAGCACAATGAATGTAAAATAGTTTTGGGGGTAGGGGAATTGAGAGATGCCGTTTCAAAAAAAAAAGAAGCCAGTTTTTTTCCTCCAAAGCTAACTGTCTAGCCTGTCTAACACTTGGACGTGGAATGGCACTTAATCCTAGCCATTCTGTTATTTGTCATGGAGTTAACATGGTTTTTCAAGTGGTGAAGATAATCTGACCAGTTTGAGAGACACATTTGAGAAGATATAGGGCATTTTCTTTGTAAATATAGAAAATCTATTCTCATTTATGAAGGACTAACTGGTTTCTGTGTTGAAACATGATCGCAGTTATGTATGTAACGTATACCTGCCATCTATCGTTATAAATCTCTTTCTGTTCATGCTTCACCTTGAAAAACACCCAAAAATGTGTCCTACTGTCACCAAGAGACAACAGTATTTTGAGAAATCTGCTCTTAGAAGTTACTGAAAAGGACATGCACGCATCATGGTGAGGTGTGTAATGATTTTTACAAGCCTCGATGAAAATGCCCCGCGGGGTGTGTATGGGCCTAGCTGAGCTAACCAGCCATAAAATAGTGATGGATGATACGAAGGTTTAAACGACCGTGTGTAAATGCCACCGTGTTTATGAGCCATTCCTTGGTGTTCATGAGGTTTTGTAAAAGGCACACTGCTTGGATACTGAGTCTCTAACTTAATAAAAGACACCAAGGTTATTAAGAATTGGATATTTTCGCCCTACACTTCTGTTATGTCAAACGTTATGTGACCTGTACCTTTCTTTACTCTCTGTGAAGCCCATTCAGAACAAAATGCAACTTCAAATTTGTGTGCCAAAAAATAATCTTAACCCAATGGTCCATTTACTAGCTTCTTACGGAGTCAGTGGCTGGCTAGAGAAAGATCAAGTTGACATTATTTTGCCACACATGTTGTTCCAATGGTCAAGAATGAACTTCTAGCTCAATATGTTTGGCTGCCACTGTACATTTATTTAGAAGCAACCTTTGCCCAAAGTGCATCCAACTCTAGAGAGCTATGATCAAGCCCAAAAAATCAGGCTCAACCCTACATGAACCCCCATTATTTCTGTCCAAGCCCGACCCAAGCCCAATTAAATTAATTAATATATTATATATATGACATTTCTACTGTAAACATGGGTACACAGCCCATACAATATTCATGACATATAAAGTCTGTATTTAAATTTGTCTTTTTTTTTTTAAACACGGGGAAATTTGCACGAACCTGACCCAATTCAAGCCCAGGGGAAAATTACAGCCAGCTCTACCATAGAGACCAGCACTAAATGTCATCGAAATCTTCATGTTCAGTGCTACAGTACAAGTGCTTATTATTATTTCTATTTATTTATACTAATGTATCTGACATTGGAGTTGTGTCAACGTGTTGTAGTATGATTGAGGGAAGCAAATACAGCCACACTTCAAAAATAATGCTTTTAACTAAATATCAGCATGCTATCATGTGCACAATAACATGGTGATGTTTGGCAGGTATAATGTTTACCATGCTCATCATCTTAGTTCAGCATGTTAGCATGCTAACATGCACAGGTGAGGTTGATGGCCATGTCATTAGTTTGGCAGATATTTGATCAGCAGTATTAAATTTAAGCCTGGTACAAATAAAAACAAATAAATAATAGCCAAGCCAACAATTAAAGTCTCACAACTTAAGTATATCCCTTTTTACAAAAATAAAGTATCACATTTTGTTATAAATAGCAACAACTTAGTATCCCTAAGAATATGCACATTTGGAATAATCAATAAAAATCCAAAATGTGGAAATCAATTGGAGAACCTGAAGCACAAAGGGAATTAAATATATTTCAGACAGTGTGCATAATAACGTTGAATCATTCACCAAACTAAAGAACAGAAGTGCTAAAATCAGTATATATTTATACAGCTTTCGCTACTGTTGATGTTCGGAGTAGCCATGTTGGATTAGGATGTCGTTGGTGGTAAGATTCTCCCTAGTGTCAGAGTGGGGAATCCGACTTCAAGGGGGCATTCCAATTGACATTTCCGACTGGGAACTCAGAAATTCCGATTTCCCGGTTAACTGGAATGCACTATATAACACAAATGGAAGAAATGCTTAAGCCCCACACCTCACAAACAGCATTGCCACTAATGAAAATCAATGGTTAACACAATACAAACTAAGGATGAAAAAAAAAAATAAAAAATAAAAAATATATATATATATATTATACATAGAGAATATAATATATTATACTAGAGATGAAATTCAGAAGTTTGATTCCAGCTCCTCCAATTTGTGTGTGAAGTGGGGATTTCATGACCCCCTTATGCACTTCTTCTGTACAAAAGTGGACAACATGTGGAGGGAAATGGAAATGGGTATCTATTAACTGTCACCTGAGATTAACGGATTATGTTTTCCTCTCTCATTTATAAGAAGCTCATTTAAAAACACAAATTTGTGTGTCCTAAATGTACCAAATTTCATGGCAATCCATCCAATAGTTGTCATTAGAAACCCAAACGGTCACCCTCAGAGTTGTTTTAAACCTCCCACGTCTCTGTTGCTATGTGCCCTGCAGTATTTCTCCTCACACATCTGCTTCTCTCAAATGGCTCAGTTTCTCCGTTTCCACCATTACAGTGTACTAGCTCACAGCAATAAAAACACCTCACCAAACATTCAGTCAATGAATTTGAAGGTGTTTAGCTCACCCCGAGAGACAGAGTGATCAATAAAGCCATCTCCAAGGCAAATCTATAGCAGCTCCCAATAGACACAGCTGTGCAAAGTGTAAAGATACAGCCATGTGTGCAATAGTACAATAAACTAAATACCAGTACCCAGGCAAGCTTTTTATTCATACATTTCTTTCCTTTTGATATTTTTTGCAGTATTCTTATTTTCTACAGCAGTGCAGCCATGAGGAGGACTAGTTACAGAGAAGAAATTCAGAAGAGGACATAATTAAGTCAACAAGAAGAAGATGCAGAATAAAAGAAACAGGCCTGCAGAAATCACAACAGGGAGCATCTTTCTTCTTTCGCCTCCACCAGCCTGTTCTCCTGGGCCTGGCATCGGCGGCAGAGAGGAGACATAGCAGGGAGACGGGACATATCAGCAATCAGTATCTAATCTCCCTACCCTCTCTAATGCACCCTGGAGTATCTCTCCAGCACCGACACAGGCAGATAGATAGAAGTCGACAGCTGCACAAGCTAAAACCAAGCACCCGAGCTTTACAGCTAAAGGTAAGCTTTCCCTGCTGGGCCTGACTCAGAACAGAAGGGGGGCAAGTTTGGGGGAGGAGGAAGGATGGTTTGAAGAGATCTTAAAAGGCTGAATCAGCTGGGCTTGTTTAACGTCTTACTTATCAATCACTTCTTTCCCTGGGGCTTTTAAGTCTACATTACAGAAACTACCTTCGCGAGAACCTTATACAAATCTGAACACTTTACATCTTATTTCTTGCAGCTAATTGGGTGAGACAAGGCATATTTAAAAAAAAAAAAAAAAAAAAAAAGCTCTAAAAGGAATGTGTCAGAATTTTCAAATAAGGCAAACACGTACCGCCACAAGTAAACACATAATGCTACTAGCTTCCGGGAGATTGTTGAAATATGTAAATTTGCACTGCAAATCCCATTGTTGGATTGTTTTTCCCATCTCTGCTGGATTCCTACAGTGACATGCATTTGTAGCAAAGGGCAGGGGTTAGAGACAGAAAATAAGAGGAAAATTCAGGTCACCTTGAAAATCACAACTGCTAGCCACAGTGCACAGTGGTAGCACCCTTTATTGCCCTCCTCAGTCCTTCCTGAGGAGACTTGAACACCTACACTGTGACAGGAGTTGTATAATTAGACGCATCAGAGAAGACATACAGGAGCTTAATTCATTAATTTTTCTAACATTTTAATAAACAATATTATATTATTGTAAGTAGGTTTCTACTTAAATTGTCTTATACAGACTAAGCCAAGAGACAGTTTTCACATAACCTACATTCTTTTAGTAATGAATGAATTCTTGGGTTTACATAAAAAGAAATTCCTATGTAAATTAAGACTCTAGAATCACTTTACTATCCCACAATGTAAGAAACATGGAGTGAGCTTTCACAACAGATCAACAAGTACTTTTACATTTTATACAACTAAAACTAAAATAACAGTCTCAGAACGTTGTCAATTTTTCCTAATCTGTTTGAAATGAGACACTTCTTAAAGCTATAGTGCATAGTTTCTGTCGCCCCCATGAGGAATTCTAAGTAATGACAACAACAATGTTGGCGCATCCACATGATACAGCCTTCCATGATGGCGCACAACTCCATCCCTGTCTTGTGTTTTGGTTTGTTTTAGTTTTGTCTGTCTCTAATTGTGCTGTTTGTATTGTAATATAGTTTTACTTTATACATTTATAATCTTGTGTATGTGAAGCACTTTTTAACTGAGTGTGTTTTAAAAAGTACTATATAAATTAAGACTTACTTACTTACTTACTTACTTACTTACTTACTTACTTACTCTGATGACACGTCGTTGGCT
Organism: Sander lucioperca; assembly: GCF_008315115.2. Lineage (NCBI taxonomy): Eukaryota > Metazoa > Chordata > Actinopteri > Perciformes > Percidae > Sander > Sander lucioperca. Next base: position 13,372,868 of record NC_050184.1, read on the forward strand.
GCATTAATAATTTGTTTTTGCATTCCCTAATATGACTACTGACACTGATAAATTTGTTTTGATTTTGTTTACTGATTTCCAACAAGATCTGCAGTGTGAAATTCTTCTTTTTTTTCTGGGTTTTTGTGAGTGAAACTTGTGCATAAACAAAGCGGAACATGTAGGCTTATAGAGAAAAGATGTCAATACTGATTATCTAAACTCCCAAACATACACCTACTCTTAAACACACGGAATTCATCAGGGTTAAACAAATGATATAGGACAAATCTGCACAGTTAAGAGCATTTGCTGAATCTGACTTAAGCATCTTGTACAAGCAAACCTTAGAGAAAAAAGAAAAGAGATTTATGGTTTACATATGGATTACATGAGAAACACTGACTGGACACTGCTTAAATAAAAAGCTTCACACAGTTTTGATTCTGATAATAAAGGCTGAGAAAAGGTCGAGTATCGAGTTTTGAGGTTTAGGTACACCTTGTTTCATTGAGGATGCTATTCTTTTTTCTGTACAAGGAAAAGCTACACGACAGTGAATGTTTACAACTGCAAATATAAACAGCATGAATCACCATATTCAGTGCTGGTTGAAAAGGGCCCATTTATAGATATTGCAATGTGATGAATTGGACGTCATGTCAGTCGCGGATGGGCTGTACATCTTACTTTGACATGGAGAATGATTGATGCTCTGTTTGGTTTGACTAAGAACACAGCATTGATAGTTATGGAGCTGTTTGAAGAGAGCCAAAAGAGTATCCCATTATCTCCACACTGTTAAAAGCCAGAGCTGAGAAAGCCTTTGTGCTTAATGCTGGAGGCGTACAGGCAGCAACAGGGAGAGGAGGTGGAGGAGGGGGGGGGCAGGAGGTTTGTTGATAGACAGCTGGAATTGAGCCTCCCTGTCTGGCAGTGAAATTCTCCTCCACACAAATCACACCTCCTCCTCCTCCTCCTCCTCCTCTTTTCCTCTCGGTCTTCCTCCTCCTCCTCCTCCTCCTCCCTGCAGGTTATTGCAGTGCGAGCGAGGCTCTCATGGGGCCAGCTGACAGCACGGACAAACAAGTGAACTTGCCTGTTGGATGCACGTACAAGAAACACACTCGTACACTATATTTCCAGTACTCACTAAATTGAAGTAAATATTCCTGCACACACATAACACACAATGGGCTTTTTGAGAGGGCTCATACAGTCAGGGGGGGTTATATCTGCGCGCGCACACACACACACACACACACACACACACACACACACACACACACACACACACACACACACACACACACACACACACAAGCAGATGTCTAGGCAGTCACAGGAGGTTTACCAACAGGATTCCTTTACACTCCTTTTCTTCTCTGCCTCTATTAAGGCTGACGTTGACGAATGACAGAGATTACAGGACAGACTGCCGTTTAGCTTCATCACAGAATGAATGTAATCAAACACAGAGACACGGAGAGCATCTCGAGGGAACTTTACACTCTACAAAATGGAGGCAGGACAGGCAACAGGACAGACTGTGAAAGGCTGTGTACTTTGTGAAAAAAGACTGAAATACAAAAAGGGATTTCACATGTCACACCTGACCTCTGGCGGACGTGTTGGAGATCTTCTGCAATCACGTGTTGATGATTGAGCCTGTGTGGCTCCACTGGATCATCTGAAGGTCTTGGCCGGTATTTATCAAGCTTCCCAGAGCATGAAATGAGACTTAACCAGCCAGAAATTCTTAGAGTGACGTATTTTTGGTCGTTTATGCTTATTAACACAAGCATTTTATCAACTTTCAACACACACATTTACTTATTTAACTCTGCTGAACTCTGCAGGCCCTAACCTGTTAGGATTTTCCAGGAATTGGCAGTCAGGGACATATGTTTTGGGAACACTCAATGACATAAGCTTCTTCTAATAAGCTTATTGTGTTTTGACAAGAACGGCATAATTTGTGTGACCTGTGTGGAATGTAATCGCTCTATGAACAAGAAGAACACATGCTGTCTCCGCAGGAACCAAGGTCTTTGCAAGTTTGCGCTTTTTGGCAACGAATGCAGATTTGCAACAGTGATTATTTGGGTCTTTTACAGCTGACAATTTTGGAAATAAGTAATCAAACTATAATGTGCAGATTAATTTACCCCTCCCCCCCATCCAGTTTTAAAAACAAGCTGCAAACAAGCTTGTGTCTCTTTCTCACAGCATCAGTGATTCTGCTGCTGAAAATGTAATAAGTCTTACTCAAAGGGGGAAGTGTTTTTAAGTCATATAGTAGGTAAACCTTGAGCACAATAGTATGGGTGTTGAGATGTTCTCTTGTATGTACTATATAAATCTACAAAAAACTGTATAACTATGTCTTCATCATCATTTTATTTTGAAAAAAAGAACACATTGACAAAATTGCTATGTAGTACTTTTCACAATTACCCGCAGTGTATAAAAAGATACCTACCCCAATAAAATGAACAGTAAATAAGCTTTTCTTGTTTCCAATATGGTGGAATAATATAAAACAGGGCCGTGTTCTGAAGCTGTCAACTGCACGATAAAAGGATGGAGATACTGCAGCTCACGCTTATCTTAGTTTTGCTAAAACAAACTGATAGTGCTCTGATTAATTTGCTTGCAATGCAGCTGCAGTATTTTACTGTCAACTTATAGTTTTACAATAAAAAAAAAATCCTTGAAATGAGCTGTTTTACACATGAAACAGCTTGTTTCATCCTGTTTGCTGATTTATTTTCTCAGCATAGAAATAGCCACTAAACTATATTTAGATGTGGCTGATGTGATCACATAAACCCTTTGGTATAATAATGCTTGAGCTGTGAAGAGTCTGGCTAGAGTTAGTAGATCTTAAATATCAGTTAAGACTAATTTGGACTCAAACAGTCCTGTACCATGTGCTCATTATCCGCTGGCTTCAAATCAGACCTTTGCTAAATGCCATTTCCCATTCTTTCTCGTCTTTGCTCTCCTTCATCACGTTACAGAATCCAATAAACAAGAAATGCCATACTGTATGTATTTTGAAGCGAGGCGGTTCACTCTTAGGAAATAGCATTTGAAAAAGCAAAGCAAATTATAGCTGCAAGCAGCAATGCCAAACTCCAGACAGGGGAAAAAATGATTTAAAGGTTTGAGTAGTTGCTCAGAATTTTCTTATAAAATACTTAAATATGAAACCCTTTTAATCAGTCAGTCAGCAAAAAAGTTCAACGTGGCTCAACTTTTGCACCAACACAATGCAATGCCAACACTTTGGTCATATGTTGTTTTTAAATATGCTTTATGAATACATTTACAACGTACAACGTAAACCGGCAGTGCACTGTGTTGGACAGTAGAGCACTTGCAAGCGCAATCACTGCACCAAAGGATGATTTATGCCGTGATAAGTTTTCAACTTGAACTTCGACGTTATCATCCTGAAGGAAATTTGGTTTGCAAGCAGCCATTTAACACAAAGGTCACAGGTAACTGATGACAATGAGCTGCAATCTACTATCAATGACATGTAAAGCAACATAAAATATATTTATTTAAAAAAAACTCAATATACCTATACCCAAAATACCAAAAATAAATATCTATGTTAAAAATTAAAATAAATAGCAGGATCAAGCAAGGACAGAAACACTACTGCCATCCTGTATACAAAAAAGCAGACTAATGCCAAATAAAGAGCCAAATAAAAGTGCTGTTCTAAGCCTTACCTCTGTAGGTAAGATAAAGTGCAGGTGTGCAAGGATAACTCTAAATGTGGCCATTGTGGCTCAATGGGTCATGCTAACTTGCACTTGCAGGGAGTTCGGGAAAACATGGACTCGTGAAAAAACAACACACCGTTTTCCAGTTTCCTGAGGTATTTCAGAACGGTTCTGCTGCCTTGCCTCCAATCTTCATCTTTCTTCTTCCATTTGATTTACCTCATCTGGTCACTCCGGTTTGAATAAATACGGTAGGCCATCAAAGTGAAATGACTTACGATCACCCTCATTATATTCCAAGGCATAATCTTATGTATAACCCTTTTACAATACATGTCTTGAAGCTGTTTGCTGCCCCCTGATCACTCTGTGGCCACCTTAACCAGTTTAGCCAGTTTTTCAAATCTCATACTACTTTTAAACACAAGGCTTGACTGATAAGCCTTGTAACTCACTGATCTCTTAATCAAACCTTCCTGAATCATATTTATTCATCACACCGATTTATTGTCGCCAAGACTGCCAGATAAACAGTAGAAATTAGGGATAGACCGATTATGGGCCCGTTTTTTGGCAGTTTGCTGATTATCTGTATTGGCATTTTATTTGCCTGATAACCAATAAAATGAATTCATTAAAAAGTGTGCTACTTTGGCTCGGCTACACCTTGAAAAACCAATGTCGGTCGATCCCTAGTAGAAATATACTGCTCACGTTACAACAAAAAAACAGGAATGAAAGCTGGCACGTTTTTCATTGGTCAGATAGGTGATTGTATTGTGAAAAGTTAGACTTCTTTGACGGGCGACCAATGCAGAGAGCCGCATCATTTTCAAATAACTGCAGTCTCAGTTCAGTACAGCTCATTACTTTAAGAAAAGAACATCAAACTAAAAAGCACCTCAGGACTCCAGACAGGGGAAAAGAGACACCTGCCCTACTTTCCAAAACGTACACAGAATTCTAAAGTAAATCATATTTGATTAATCAGAGGTTGAAAATACTGTTTGCTTGTGATAGGCGAGTGTCTGCCCTGCCTTCATCAGCACTGTATCTCTTTTCATTTTCTCGCCGGCTGCCACAGCAGTGACACCTTGGCCACATTACCACGTGTAGAAAGAGAGAAGAAAGAGAAAAGGAAGAAAGGAAAGAGGAGAGTGAGAGACGAGCGAGACACAGCCCAAAAAGACTGAGAGAAAAGGCGAAAAACAAATAGGGAGCACGACTTTGACACAGCAGATTAAAAAAGAATAACAGGCACGAAAATGTGTCACATCTAATAGGGACACGACACATCAAGCCTCCTCTGAGACGCCGAGCTGTCACACAGGAACAACTCTCTCTAAAAACAGAACGAGTGGCGTCTTTGTGGTGCTAATCAGAGCCGACGCTGGGAATACAACTCCTCGGTTGTAATGTATTTGCAGCGGTGACGCTAAGCTTCATTTGTGGGAGATTTCATTTCAGCGGCTGTGTTTGTCTTTCTGAAACGACTATTTGCTTGAGCTAATGAGCCTGACATCTTATACAGCTCAGGACAACGGCGAGACATCAGAGTTTATCAGGGGCGCACATTTAATCTAGAGTGAATGACATGACAAATGAAGTGCTTACATCAGAGTTAAATATCTAATGAGAACTGCAACAAAGCATGTCATCAGGATTAAAGTATTATGATATGGGTAATGTGGGAACTGGGAAAGTTTCTAATAAAAACCAGTTTTGATCCTGTCTGTTTGGACTTTACGGGAAACTAACAAATGTAGAAAGATAGTATTCAGAATAAAATGCAATAAAAAAGTGTCCATTAGCTGTTAATTAGTCTTGCATTGGCAGACCTTCCTCCACAGTGCTGCAAAGGATGGTCTGGCGAGTCCACACAACATTCCCGGGAGAAAAACATACTCTGGTTTAATGATATTTCTTTAACATTAGAAGTGCCGGAATTCCATAACTGGGTGATTCTCTAACTACAGGCACTTTTGTGTCCTTGGCCTTTTTTTTGTAAATAAATAAACAAACAAATGCACAATACATTGTCATTATGAAGTTCATGCTCCAACATCCTAGTTACCACCAAATCTTGCACCTGTTTTCTTTTAAAAATGCTTTTGCAGGGCTGTTTATTAGCAGATTTTTCAGTTTTATGCTTGTCCCCAACCCAGACTGGCCCTCTTTGAATGTTAAAAAATTATATTAAAGGATCAATTTAAAAATATTTTTTAATATGTTTGTCTTAAGGACAAATAAAATAATATCATACCATCGAAATTCCATATGCATATCACAATTTTAAACTATTTTTGGAATAAAATAAGTCTGTCCCCAGGTTTTCTGTCATTTCCACCTCCCTCAACAAAATCCACCTTAATAGAGCCACCTTAAATATTTTATTTACTTGGTAACCATGGAAATAATTGTGAAATAAAGTGTTAGTTGAAGATAAAACTTCAGGCACATGTGCTCTTCAGCACAAGAAAATAAATCAAGGTAACTCAAGCTTTTATACAGAGTATTTTTATTCAGCGTCATTTCCACCTTGGCTGTAGTTCGGTTGAATTATGTACAACAAATATGAAAATAATGTATTTATGTTTATTACGAGTAAACAACATGCTAAGTCCAAAACTAGCTAAGCCTGACATGAGGGTGTGCTAATATTGCAGAAAAACTGCTAAAATGTCATTTCCACCTCCGTCATTTCCACCTCTGAGAAATTACAGGCGTAGCTTTGGACATGATATATATGCCATTTTTGTGCACTATTTGCATGTTCTTCTGACATATTTGTGCTTTTGGACTGAGAACTTTATATATCACCATTCCAGTACACTCCATATTTATTTTTATTTATCTATATTTATATTTAAGATGCCGAAGTCGATGGCCAAGAAGTCACAGGAATACAGGGACAGAATAAAAGCCGATCCAGTTAAACATCAACAGAAACTAGAAAAGGACAGAGAAAGATATCGCAGGAAAAAAGAAAGAGGAATAGTGAAATCAATCTTCGAGGTCTCCAGTAAGGAGAAGGAAAGAAAAAGAAAACAGTGAAAGATCAATCAGCGAAACCGGCGACATTGTATAGCCACTGCAAACGCTGTGTTGGCCACCAAACACGCCCCAGACAATCCCCCCATAGTGGGAAGATCTCCATCCAGGGGTAGGAAGAAAGTGAGGAGAGATAGATCAAAGCTTTTCAGAGATTTACAGCTTTTTTGAATGAAATGAATGTTTTGAGGTTCATATAATTTGTAATCATTATTTTTAAAACTAAAAACATTATCTTTAAACTGGGTATATTATTCAACTCATATATGTTAAATAATAAAATACATGGTTTTAAAATATTTTGGACTGGCAATTTAAGTAAAAATGAACAGAAACAATCTTTCCACCATAAACCGTCATTTCCACCACTTTCCACCACTACACAGTTTTTAAGAAAAAAAATAAGAATAACCAATGATATGGATCTAAATGTATTTTAAATCAAGTATTGATAGTTCATTACTTACAATATATGTGTGAGTGACTTAAAAATAAACATAGACCTGAGCAAAAATGAAATGCTGTAGGCAAAAATTCCAACTCGTGGCAACTCGTGGCATTTAGCAACTTTAAATAAAAATGTATTAAGTTCATGAAGTATTAAGATTTATTTTGTTACATGATTAGGTAGCCACTGATGTTGTTGACTGATACATCATCTTATATAATCAGTTTTACAATATTATGTTGTAATAAAATACATAAATTGAGAAGTGGTGGAAATGACATCTTTGAAAGCGCTCTTCAGAAAAACTGTTAAAAATAATAATATTCCATGGAATTCTAAAATTGCCCACTGTCATATTGTGTTAGAAGACAAATGAATGAAGCTAGGAAGATTGTTTTAAGTGTGTTTTAAGAGAGTGAAATTTCCATAAGCTCACAGTGCCAAAAGTGCTCTTAGTTGGAGAATCACCCAACTACTAGAACTGCCGTGAGCGGTCATTTTGACCGCCAGATTCCAAACTCTATAATCTCTCATGATAAATACCTAATTGCATATTGTATTATGTATTGTGTTAGGATATCTTTAGAAAAACGTAATAACACCGAAATGTACATTTTTACGAGTTTAATTATACATTTGAGTAGTAATACGTGTTTCAATTATTCATATCATGGCATAGTAAACCGTAATTATTTCATACATTCATATCCCGAAAAATACGGTGTGGAAATTCATTCAACTTAACTCATAACAGCCAAATAACAATTATAAGTATCTTATTTGAACATTTAGCTATAACCTAACCTGGCACTGCCTCTGTTTTGGCGTCTGCTGCGGTGCGCAGCGCTGCTCGGACCGTGCGCCGCTGCCCTTTTTTCCTCCATAAACTCCACTCTCAGCTCCTCTGCCAGTTGCTGCATAAACTTCCTCCGGACAATTTTACTGCTGGTGCACTCCTTGGAGAGGATGTGTGCAATGATTCCAGCCAGTTCGAGGATGTATAAAGTTATATGAACATGTAAACAGCCACCGGCCATCTACGTGTACCGCGCCTTTCACAGAGCGAGCGCCCGGTGTTTGCCTTCTGATTCAGAACAGAGTGCCTCCACGCCGTAGTAGCCTACGTTACCGACTCTGGCTTTGCCTTCGGCCCATCGGTGATGCCCACACTTGTTACTCGAGACCGCTAGTTACGTTGCTCTGACAGAGACTATGGTAGTTACTAAGCAACCAAGATGCATCTTCAACCGCGCGAAAAATTAAAAACAATACCGCGAAAATCCGAGCGGTCAATATGACCGTGTATGGCCGAAATAGGTAAAAGTGACTGTATTTTCTTTGCCTTTTGTGTAATGTATATAAAAACAATTTTAAATTAAAATACAGACTATTTTAGGAAAAGTCAGGCAGCAGCAGGATTGTATTTTTTTATTCAGCAAAGTTATTACACATATAAATTTCAAAACGGTCAAAATGACCGTCATGGCCGTTCTAGTGTTAAACCAATCACAATTGTATTGGGCGGTGCTAAGCGCCGGATGGAGCAACATTCCCTCTGCAAAATAGCCTCGGGAAGGAACTTGTTTTTTTGGAACGTGTGTACGTTCAAAGGTTGTTTTAGTCGTGCAACAGAAAACTCAGATTGGACAGATAGTCTAGCTAGCTGTCTGTATTTACCCTGCAGAGATCTGAGGAGCAGTTAACCATAGTCCTCATAAATCGACTGGAGTTTTAAAAAGTTTAAAAGCGGAAGGTAACGGACATCCGGCCGAAATCATCTGGCGGCACCTGAACAATCCCGGAAATGAAACCTCATTGACACAGACTAGCTGTTAATTATCGTGTTAAAACCATATCATGAATGGATACAATCCGAGCTTGACAGTTTAATCTTGACACTGGAAACTGCAGTTTCAAGTTATGGTCCACTTACTCTTTTGGAAACTTTTGACACTATCTCACAGTAGCTCAACTTTTAAGCCAACATTAACAAAAAAGTCATAGAGGTGTTCAGAATATTGGATGTCAATTACAGTTCAATGAAAACTGAGCAAACACTAGCTGCTGATGAAGACTGTGATATGCCTAACCTCATCCATCTTGCGAGACTTTCGCAAGTCTTGGATTTCCATCAACACGAGCAATTTGGCTAACCTGGAGGTTTGTTTAAAGGTGTGTGATTGTTTGAATGTATGCAGGTTTTTTCCTCTCGCAACTTATTTTTAGGGTCACAAGATATCACAGCAGACATTTTGACTTGCCATAGTAGGAAAAGCACAAGTGCACACTGTGCACATCCACTTTTATAAGCCAGCTGAGCTGAAATTTTAGGGAGACTTTATCTGGGCCTATTTTCACAACACTATAGCAGCTTATTAAATTGTTTTATTTAATGGCAGACTTACTATATGTGTGGGTAGGATTATTTAGCCCCAAATGATGTAAGCTAAAGGATGTCAATATTTTACAGTAAATTAGACTTGTGTAGTAATGTGCAATGGCTCTACAGAAGCTACAAAGGCTGTTGGAGGATATTGCTAATGCAGCAACAGGAGGACAAATATGATTTTATCTGGCCTATGATGCCATTTTAGTTCAAACCAGTTCTCACATGGATGTTGGTTTGCTCCTACAGCATTTTGAGATCCTGAAGACATTTAACTGAAAATGTACTGGAAAGAAGGCAATATGGCCACTGCAGTAGAACTGCAGTGAAAACTAGCGAAGCCAAGAATCCTGGGAGAGGAAACGAGAAAATGTCTGAGGGTAAATGTACTACTGGGTAAATCATCCCTCTAGTCAAAAGGTGATTTGATATGCAACATATACTCATCACTAATCCCTTGTCTGGAGTTAAAGCTTCAGCACTGAGCGGTTTCATGGTTAAAGCATCCCTCTAGTAGCAATTCAGCTGGATACGCAGCATGTTCTCATCACTGATACCATGTCATGTTTAGGGCTATGTAGCTCCAATATTGAGCTGCATTCTCTCCGGCCAAACTATTCCTCTCTAAGCAGCACAGCCAACTGCACACAGAAATCCACCTTGGGGACAGTTAAGCACAGCTCTGAGCGACCTCATCCACAGCTTCTCTTTCAAATGTCCTGAGCATGTCTCAGCTATGAAATGTCTGGGACTCCCTTCTGCATTAAGGCGCTTTGCTGCTCACTCTCTGTGGCGCCAACTGTCAGTGTCCTGCTGAGGCCTGATATGGAATATATCTGCTTTATTTTTATTTGTTTTATAATGACTTCATTTTAACATACAGACAATTATTCCTTAAAAGAACTGAGGACATATGCGTATTCACTTTCTTGCTGCAGGGCCTGAGAATATCGATACCACTCTTAGGCAATTAGCTTAGCTTAGCATAAAGGCTGGAGCAGGGGAAACAGCTAGCCTGGCTTTCTCCAAAGTTTTACAGATGCATTTACCAGCACCTCTAAAGCTCAAGAACCACCTTTTAGATTGTTGTGGTTTGGTGAGAGCCAGGCTAACTGTTTCCCCTTTCTTCCAGTCTTTATGCTAAGCTAGGCTAACAATGCCCTGTATCCAGCTGCCTACTAAATGCACACGACTCAAAAGTGGTATGGATTTTCTCATCTAATTCCAATAGGTGTAATTCTCCAAATGTCAAAGTATTCCTTCAAGTCTTATACGAACTCAATACACTAATGTTATATAGAGTTGAATATAAATTCATTCATAGGGAAAAAATAAACTTAAAGACAGGCACACACAGAAAAGGGTCGTTTTTTTCCTTCAGATTCTTTTGGGTTGAGAAATTTATACATTCACATTTCAGTGATCAAGCCAACACTGTTGTATTACAGAGATTAGAGCTGGAAGGATTAGTCTATTGACAGAAACAATATTGAAAGTTGTTTATCAAGAAAAAATGCATTTTTCAAACATTCACTGGTTTCAGCTTCTCAAATGTGAAGATTTACTGCCTTTCCCTGTGTTATATCATTGTAACTTGACCTTAGACCTTTCACCTTGGACCCTGGGAAACTGCAATCAACATTTTTAGTCATTTCTTTTAACATGAAATTAAATGAAAATACAGAGGTTACAACCTTAATTATGAACAATACTTACTGTACTGAAGGACACTCATTAAATACAACCAAGTCTAACCAGCCGAATTCAGTGTCTATCTGGACTACAGCTGTCATCTGCAGTGCAGCCAACCATTACAAACCAGACTGAGAAAACACCATTTACTCGTATGCTGTTCTACCGCACCAAGCTGAGTGTAAGGGTATTAGCGTGTGTGCATATGAGAGTGTTTACATGTTTCTTTCTACACTGCCCACAGGTATCAAGCTGTCTAACTCAGCAGACCTTTGTAAATACCATGCAGGGCCTCAAAGACGGCCAGGGGCCTATTAGCTGGACAAGAAAGACAGAATATGTGAATCACTGGCAGCCGGCTAAAGGAGGGAAAGAGCATGATTGGATTCAAGCAAAGTGCGCCTGTCAGTGTGTGTGTGTGAACCACAAACAATACTTTGAACAACCACACATGTGCAGTTAGTTTGACTGGAGTTGGGTAATTATGGAACCAACCAGGAGATGTACTGTAGAGTCATTCACAGGCTACAATCGCACACAAATACACACACTGCGTCTGTGTCTGCATACATACACACCCACTGTGTAGCAAAGAGGCTCTCCACAGCAGTGTAATTAGGCCTGGTCACTGCAGAGAAGTTGTAATGGGTAACCTTGTCTGAAAATGGCCGGGGGCAGCACACATAATTGAGAATGGAGTGTCTATGTGCATGCGTTTGTGTGTTACAATAATGGCAAAAACATTGCTTTGTTGTAAATGTGTTTGTTTCGCTTGATTATGTGTGCAACAGCATCTAATGAACGTGGGGTTTGAAGCCCTGTGCCTTGTGGGTACTGGGTAAAACCAGAAGTCTGTGTCAGACATTTCCCATTAAAAGAGTACACTTTAAAGATATTTAGTCCTTACATATATTCAAGGAACTATAAAAGCTCTCTGCTTATATAGTAAAAGCACTCCCGGCAGATGTTCAGGGCCTTAGTTAAGGAAATGGCTACACAAAAGGGAGTAAAGCCTCAGGTTTAAAGCACTAACATACGGCGTAGGCGCTTAACAATTTAAAGGAATTGGCATTTTTATACATGTGTATGCCTATTCTGTTGATATCTACATTGCTTGTGTAGACTTTGTAAAAGCTAGAGTTGAGTTTGTGCAGTGCGCTTAAACCTGACATTGCGGGTCATCCTTAAACTCCCAGTTATGTGTGAGATTTTGGTTGTCTTGCACCAAAACAAGTATCTCTATAATTTTAAATGTCAACACAAATGCAAAACAAATATATATTTTTCTTTTTATTAGAACATTTTGTCAGATGGTGGGGTGCAACGTGGCATAGATGGGTGGGTACGGGTGGGGGGCACCCCTCAAAGTTCTATGGGGCTGGGCTCATTGGTGGGCCTGACTGTTTTCTTCCATATCAGCCACATGAAAGGCAGTGTGAAAAGCAAACACATTAAAGCAATCTTCAAAGTCAGTTTCCCCCAGATGCTTGAAGTCATGGGATGCTGCCTGCTGATTATGTGACGGGTTGATTTCAAAGGACTGACACAGGGCCATAACATCACTGCTTATAGAACAGCAGGATACTTTGGAGCATGAGATCCATGAGAGACAGTAGGTAGGAGAGAGGCTGGGTGTTCAAACCCATGAAAGTGATCACATGACCAATCATTTGAAAATAGAAGTTAAAAAATATTTTATACAAAATAATTTACTTTAAAATGTCCCTAGCCCACTGACATCTCTGATAGAATTAGCCTCCCTAGCCATGTCCCTATCCATCACTTTATATTCGATGTACAGCTTTTTTTCATCAATGCGATGAAATACTGCGATTATAATACTAACTGGAACAGTTACGGTCAGTTTCGCCTGTCAACATTTAAGCACATTTGCTGGTTACAATAACAACGGTGGCAGATTTCCCACTCCAGATTCCTAGTATTTTTTTAAACAATTACTCCTTTTTTTGATTGGCAGATTGTATCATTGTTGCTAGCTAGCTTAAGCTAACGTTAGCCCTATGAGTTGGTTAAAAAGACGTCTCTAGCTGACTGGTTTCAAGCTAATGTTTCAAGCCGACTCATTCATGTGTGTTCTCATACATTAATAAGTTCTGTCACGGTAATCAAATGTGATTAACAGATTTTTTTTTTTTTCTATCCAAACATGAGCACTTCTCTGCCATTGTGGCTGTAGGTTTTGGTTGCACATCTGTCAGTTTCCTTCTCACAGAAAACCAAATGCAGCAAACAAAAACAATAACTCATTTTTATGTATGTTTAAATATTTCTTGCTATTTGTTGTAACTTTAAAGTAATCTTCCAAGTCAGTACCCCCCATAAGCAATAACAGGGAGAATGTCACAAGCAACACTTCTGGCCTTCAGTGTAGCCTGTAATATGGGTATTACACAGTAACCTATGATATGTGTATGTTACTTTGTGCACAATAGACTTGGATGATTGCTTTCTATTAATCTAAGCAGTATTTGAATAATAACTTCACTGAAATTAACTGACAAGCAGCCTTGAAATTGCATTGCTGTAATAATTGTGAATAAAAAGCACTAAAACAGCTCATTGCAGCATGTGCTTGATTCTTTTAAATGCAACAAATATGCACAAATATGTACTGGCTTTTATCCATGATTAATTTACATTTCTCAGACTCCCTCCCCTACAGTTTCTGAATATGAGTCAGATAAATGCAGATAATCTCAGAACTATATTGGCATGGTAAGCAGTAGGGCTGTGTATTGGCAAGAATCTGGAGATACGATACGTATCACGATACATGGGTCACGATTCAATATATTGCATACGATACTGTGCGTAAGGCGATATATTGGGATTTCTTTTAAAGTATAATTTGAGAAAAACTAATATTTAAAAAAAAGACATGATGTGCATAAAAGTCAAAGAAGTTTACTTTAAGTAAACAATTCAGTACACAGAAAATCAAACTGCCAGTTTGGGATTGTGGTTCACAGGTTCTTAGTGAGCAAATTTGTATATGCTAAAGTAGGCCAAAGTTCAGCCATAGCTACATTGTTAGCTTCTAGCAAAAAGTCAGGCACTGCTAGGCACTGTTAGGCAAGGACACTAGTGGTGCGTCTCAGCATAGCCATCTAGCAGTAGGGGGTTTAAACACAACATAAACGTGAACCACTGTCTTACATGAATATTTTTGCACGTAAACAAAAAAAAAATCCAAAAATTTTAATTTAAAAAAAAATCCCAAAAAGAAATCGATATTGTGTTTTTGAAAATCTATACAGTATTGCTAAATAAAATATTGCAATACTCAAGTGTATCAATTTTTTCTTACACCCCTAGTAAGCAGGAAAAAAGAATAACCGATGTCAAACCAACATACTTTAGCTTAAGATACAGTTGAATAGTTTGAAGAAAAGTCTCACACCAATCGGAGAGACTCTCCATGGAACAATGATACTTCACTAAATTATGTGGCGGTGTGCTGGAGGCTGAAAATGACTGATCCTGGACCACGGATACATCACGTCCCCCTCTCCGCCTGCCTCCCTCAGTGAAACTGCCAACAGATGAATCCTGCCAAGTGCCTCCCCAGGAGAAGTGTATGTGTGTCTCTCTAAATCTGAGAGTCTTTGTGTGTGTGTGTGTGTGTGTGTGTGTGTGTGTGTCTCCACTTTGATGGCAGCGTTGGCAGTAATGTGTCTAATGGAAGATAAGCAACACTCTCTCAGACAAGTCTTCATAGCCAAGCACTTCCTCCAACATCATCATGCTGAGTGCAATAGAGGGAATACTCTCTCCCCCTACATCTCTTCGAGCACATGCACACACACACACACACACACACACACACACACACACACACACACACACACAGTCACAGTGTACACCCACGCAAAACACACACGCACACGGAATACGAGAGAGTGACGGTTTGGATCATCTGTCTCAAAGCTGCCTTTATCATCTCACACACAAAGTCTGCAGAGCCTTGCACACACATGCACACCCCGCGGGTTGGATGATGAGTCCTGGAGATGAGTTTTAGTCACGGAGGGACACCTCAGAGAAAGTGCAGCTTTGGATCATCGTGCTCAAAGCTGACCACAATTATTTCTCCTCCAAAGTACGTCCTCACACCCACACACAGACACACAGACACAGACACACACACACACACACACACACACACACACACACACACAGTGAAGTGCTTTGCAAGAGAGTGAAGGACAAGCACAGAAGGCACTTATAGACAAAGACAGAGGGAGAGTCCTTGGCTGCTGGCTGAGCCCCGCAGCTTGTTTGTGTTTGTGTGTAATTTTGAAGACAGCGTTCTGACCAAAGGGGACGAAAGAGAAGAGGATTCATGGTTAATTTTACACACAACGCAGCGAGCAGTGACAGGCGAGGGAAGGAATGAGGTGGCAAGAATGTTAAAGGACACCGAAGGTCTGAGTCCACATTGTCAAGCAATGAGTACCTGAACTGTTGCTGTTAGGGTTAGACTGGTAAATCGGCTGTTTGTATCAGATAATAACGAAATAAATTCTGGGTAGCCTCTGAATCCTTTTATTTCTGCATGGAAATAAAAAAAATAGCGCTGATAACTTGTGAGTCCACAAAGCAGTTTCAAATGAAAACAATCTGTATTAGTCTAAAACCCATGCACCCCATGCTGGTTAATTTTTACACTTAATTTAAACTTTTTATCTTCTTCTTCAAATTAGATAAGTTTTCTGAATGAAAACTATTAACAACTGTATTTGTTTCAGCTGATTTGATTCCAAAATAAACTTATTCATCCTTTCCTGGGATAAATTGGAAACACCATCCATTACTCCCTTTAGGCTGAAACAGAAAAACACTGCACCTTAAATAAACTGAGAATTCTATGCAAAATGTAGTATAGTCATAACATTCGAACAAGTACACCTGCTAATATCCCATACAGAAAGAGAACTTCAAAAGAACCTCCACATGAAAAAGGATAACAGAGATGTGGAAAGTTTTTGGTAGCCTAAGCCTCCATTTTTCTCGCTCATGTAAACCCTCCATCAGTTTGAAAGCAAAAAAAAGACTAATAAATGAAGAATGAGCTGTTATGAAGTGACTATATTGTATAGTCAGGCAGTTTATTTGGATGAAATCTGTTGGATGAGAGTCTGTATGTCTGTCATCTTTGGCAGTCCTCTCTTCTCACTCCTCCTTCTCATCACAGGACTCCCATTGCCTTGTATCAGGGCTTTTGCGTAGTTTCTCTTTCTTGCCCTCTTGAATGTGAATCCCTATCTCCTTGAGCACGGGCACAGCGGCGTCTGTCACCGACTCCAAAAATAGTTTCAGCTAGGCAGGGTACGGAGACTGTGCCTTGACATTCTTTTCCTTGAGCTTTTAATTACATCCCTTGCCAGTTTCCATGTGTAGTCTTGGTTAAAGTACATTTTCAGTCCTTGGAACATATTCTGCCTTGCTTCCATGCTTGTTGCAGTACTTGTACATTTACTTGATAGTCAAGGACGTTGAAAAAAAAATCATTCTCCAGGATGCTATGTTATCTTTCCTTTTAGCATTCAACGAGCCTAGCGCTCTCTCAATGTGGATATCTAAATCATCTCCAAGACCCTGTTTACACTTTTTGTAAATGCGTTTCGGTGATCCGAGACACATCACCATCCACACCTGTCTATCGTGTGTCTCCAACCGACCACTTGTGTTCAGATTTTGTTACTGCCTATGTCACTTCCGCTAGAAAGTCGAGTGCGCACAATTATTATGTCCACACTCTAGCCATTCACATTAGCTGGAGATATCGCTGTAGATACCCAGCAGAATCCAACACACGCCTTCCATAGGGCAAAATGCAACACCTCGTCCTGCATTGATGACGTATTTTCCTGCTACATCCTTGTCGTGTATACATCAGGATGCATATTGTTTCAGTGGTTCATCAACTCGTAACAGGGTGAACGGCACTTCTGCATTCGCTTTACGACCCTCTGCTAAAACCGCACTATGCAAGTTTGCTAGATCGGGTAGCGGATCTGTAGTTCGAATGAGAACGGTAATGGACAATTCCGCTTCCAACCTGTAGGGGGACCGAAGAGGAAAAGTGCTTTGGTGTTGCTTTAAAGAATACAAACCCCTGTGTCTTCCGTGTATTCCCCGTATTAGCCTACTTCTTGTGTCGCTATGACCACCTTCTCCACCTTTTGCATTTATTTACGTTATTTGAATGTGCCTCTGAAGCACCATGGGCGCGCTCTGCGTTCGTCTGTTTGGTTTGGTTGTCATGGCAATCAAAGGCAGTGTCGGGAAAAGGGGAATGACGTAAATTATATTTGTCAACACTGAGCCTGCTACACATCGAGAAAAAGTCAAAGCAGAAGAGATTAGAGAGACAAACACTAAGGTAAGACTTGGTTAGTTTTTAAAATGACAGTAATGTATTGATAAGCCACGTGTGGAAATATAATTAATATTCTAAGGTATTTTATTGTGTAACCTCTCAGTGAAATATTCATAGGTTGTAGCTTTTTATTGTGAAGGGTAAAGCAGAAATGTTGAATTCTGACCATTCTGACATGTGTTGCCGTTGACTGTCTATTCGATTATTAAAGAGAAGAAGTGCAGTGCCGTCTCGGTTCGGAAGTTGAAATCCTTTTTTATTTTTTTTAAATGGCCATTATAATCCAGTGATCTCTAAACAGCTTGCAAAGGTCAGGCAACGTTACGGATCATATCCTAGTTAACAGCAACGAGCGCTTCCTCAGAGCGGTTTTACCACAGATCATGTGTATGCAGCTTAATAGTCTATCCAAATCGACCTCCATCCCACATTAGCCTAACCAAACCTCCACCTTACCCGCCGCTTATGCCTTTACAGCTTCTAAATGAAATAGATTTCAGTATTAAGAACACATTTTCTTTCTATAAAATAGATTGTTTTTCAATATCCAAAATATTGTCTATGATTCCCACTGTCATGTGGCAATCCTTGAAATTAAAATCACTATCACGTAGTAGATATAACTTGAATCACAGTTGAATTGCATCAGTAAATGGTGGAGAGCGGCAAAATCAACACATTAATATGAAAATGTCATGGATTATTACTTTGCGTACACTTTGCTCATAAAGGGATATGAAGACAAAGCCAGGAGACGCGTATAAGATTGATTTTTAAGTCCCAAGACAACTGTGCGGAGGTATGGTGCAGCTACAGCAATAATTCCTCTCCTCTCTGTATTTAATCCCAGGCTGCCCTCCAGCACTTGTCTTCTCAGTGAGGAGTAGATACTGAGGTCAGGACCTAAATACATTGTCTCTACCTACCGCTGAGTGCCAACAAGCTTTAAAACTGTCAGCCTGTCCCTCACCTCTGCTTCCTCACCCGTCCTTTGTGTTTGTTCCGACACTTCCCCCCTATTACTGTAGGCTTATGTTTCTTTCTGTTTACAGACAGTAGTAGCCATGTCTTACTGTAAGTCTGAAATAAATTTAGGCTAGGGCTGGGCAATATATCGATATTATATCGACATCGATATATGAAGCTAGATATCGTCTTAAATTTTGGATATCGTAATATCGTGATATGGCATAAGTGTTGTCTTTAACTGGTTTTAAAGGCTACATGACAGTAAAGTGATGTCATTTTCTGAACTTACCAGACTGTTCTAGCTGTTCTATTATTTGCCTTTACCCACTTAGTCATTATATCCACATTATTGATGATTATTTATCTAAACTCTCATTGTGTAAATATTTTGTGAAAGTACCAATAGTCAACCCAACAATATCGCCACAATATCGACATTGATGTATTTGGTCAAAAATATCGTGATATTTAATTTTCTACATATCGGCCAGCTCTAAGTTAGGCTATTGGAAAGAATATCAAGGCAAACTGGGCGTCTATTGACTTTGCACAGAAAACAATTATATAGGTAAAGATATATATGTGTGATGCCAACCTGATCTCACAGAATTCCGTGAAATGAACACAGCCCCTTAACTCAAAATCTGTGGCAGTTTCACGGAATCGCCAAAAATTCCGTGATGGGCCCACGGAACAATTCCGTGTAATTAACACAGCCCCTTAAAACTCTGTGATGGGCCCACGGAAGAATTCCGTGAAATGAACACGGCCCCTTAAGTTAAGGAAAAGGTCGTGGCGGGACAACGGGACGGTTGGGTTTAGGAAAACAACAATGTACGGTTGAGTTTAGGAAAACAATAACGGGACACCGGACAACAACGGGAGTTTAGGAAAAGAACGGGACGGTTGCATTTCATGCTACGTCATCTTCTCATTGACTTTACTTTGGCATTGTTTTCCGTGGTGGCCACATGGAATTTTCACGCATTCCGTGCCACCACCACGTAATGCGCTGTTAACAGTTCCTGCTCATTTCACGGAATTCTGTGAGACCAGGCTGGTGGTGCTTAGTCTCTAAATTGTGAGAAAATAGGGAAACATGCTCGTACCAGTTTCCCACAACCCAAGATAATATAAGTGTTTTGTACGACTAACAATCCAAAATCAAAAGATATTCAACTTACAATGGTATAAAACTTCAGCAAAATCAGCAAATGCCTGACATTTTTGCTTGATAAATAACTTTTACTAATACACTAAAATATGTGTCAAGTAGTTGCCTAAATGTGACATCAACACATTTTCATTTGAAAAAACACAAGCAAGGCAGTTTCTATATTTTAGACTGGTTGTTACTTCAAAACTTGTGTGAGAATTTAGTGAGGATGTAATGCAGATTTAACATTTATCAGATTATCAGCAGGACAAGGAGCAATAGCTTCTTCCTGAAGTTATGGCTGGTATTGGCTACAGTAAACTAGGCTGGTGGCTAGCTGCTGGTGACTAGTGGAAAAATCTGATTGAGGTTTTGGTTAAATATTGAATAAGTCAATCTATTCTGTCTTGTTCTAACCAATCAGTGACAGATCTGTCCTGCTATTATCATTTTCAGTCAAACACTGAAACTGCAGTAGCAGTTGCTAGGAGAAGTTAACTAAACGTTTTGTGTGACTATATATAAAAAAAATGTAATTTAAAAGAACAGTTTAACATTTGTGGAAATGCACTTGTTAGATGGACTACTTTCATATCTGTTTGATAAATATGTATGCTGAATATAAAGCCTGAAATCTTAATGTATTACTGTTCCTTCTTGAAGGAACAATAAGTAAGGTTATAATGTATAAGATATGAAATATGTAGTGCAGTTATTATTACAAATAGTACATGTATTCTTTTAGGTAGGCTAATTTAAATAACTTCTTCAACAAATTGACTAAAATGCATTTGTTTCCTGTTATGACTGAAATAACACAGTGGTTTATTCAGTGCTTCTTGGATCTGTGCCCATATTAGCTGATGTAGAAAACAGTGTTGCAACAGTAATGAAAACCTCAAAAAACTCATCATCAGCACAACTGATTTAGATTTTTGTCATAACAGTTGTTCTTCTGTACCTATAAACCGCCGTCAGAACCGAAGTGGGAGTGAGTGCGAGGAGCAGACGGGGACATTTGGTGTCTAATTCTGCAGAAGACTTGAGTAAACCCCACAAGCTGCTGCTGACAGTTTGCCAGTGATACTGCATTGGCCACTGTTAAATCTTTAATAGTCTAACAGTGGTGTGATGTCATTGCCTCAGTGTTCCAGTTTGCTTTTAGTGGAAGACCTATTTTCGCCTCACTACATTTATTATACAACACACACACATTTATTATACATCTGTGCCAGGCCTGGGTTTATACTCATACATCCATACAATGTTTTCCTCTCAAACACTGCCATAGAGGAGCAGCCATGCCTGAAGCCTTTTAAGGTAGTGCAGCAGCCATAAAGGATTCTGTCTTCGCTGAATGGGAAATGAGTCACCTGATGAATTGGAAAGAGTGGTTCAAATCTAATCGAATAATGGGTGTCAGAATGGGGCTGGCTTCTCTGAGGATGGTGGTCAAAACAGGGTGAAGATATAAAACTGAAGGCTAACAGGCACAGATATCTTTGTTTAATCCAGTTACTAGAGCCAAACATATGTTTTTAAACTGGTCAAAAATAAATTTTAATTTAGAATCCATATTGTTTAGGGTGCGATGTTGAAAACTGACTAAAATGGAAAGATCTGGCATCTTTAGACAGGAACTGTCAACAAGAAAACTGTTATCCATTATGTCTGTTAGCATTGCCCCTGTTGTCTCATTACAATCGTTTTTTCCTTTGTTAAGTTTAAGCATCTTATTGGCCCAACGGCTCATTTACCCTTCACTGATTAATTAAGGCAATTGATTGGCTGGAATAATCGCCTCGCTGGATAATCATGCACTAATTAGGAGTTAATTGAAAAGTATCAATGACTAAAGCAGAGCCCGGAACATTATGAAAATCAAGCAAAGATTTCCAAACTGTTTTTCTTTCATTTCCTTTTTTTCCTTACTGTTCTTTTGTCCAGCTGGTGGAGTGTCAGTGGGAAAGTAAAATGATGAATTATGACCCCCCCACAGGGCTCAGAAACCACCAATACAAGCCAAGCTTACAGTATATTCTCAGAAAAGCAAATGAAGGCTTCTGCTCAGTTGACCCTATACTCTTGCCATTCTTTTGATATTACTCACTGTGGAGAACCCCCGATGTGAGTTCACCTCATAACTATGGATGTCTGTCTTAGATTATTCTGCAAATATAAAGGTGTTAAAGTGAGTTCAGGTGGGTTTATCCTCGTCTTTATCCATGAACATCTCATCACTCCCCCGCTGCAAATCATCATATCTGCAATTCTTCTGGCAATCCTATTAGAATTCTATTCTTCAGTTTTATGCACTGTGTTTTGAATATTGTACTAATTACTGCATTACAGGGCCACTTCAAATTTCAACAAGGAATTACAGTACATGAATCTGTCCTCCTCTTTTCTTTCATTCTACCCTCGGGGGGCAAAACAAAAACAAGTGTATCTCACACATTTCCATAAAAATCCCACACTGTTAAAAGAAAATCTTCCCGCAAGCACATTATTCAGTTTGAAATTATTCTGATGCGTTATGTTATGGATGCGCCAACCTGCCATGAGATATTACTCATATTGCTCCGATTGGCAAGAAAAGGAGAAATACTAAATATTTGAAACTTAAATACAGAGAAATCCTGTAACAGGACATCAGTACTTTATACAGCACACATCATGATCATACAAACCTGGCCACTCTGTGATACTTTATACCAAGCGATAGCAAAGAGACAAAAGATTTAATGGATGAATGATGATATGATATGATGGATGATGAGAATTCTAAGACCAGGACGGCACTGCTAAATCAACAGAAACCACCAGAAGGATCCCAGTAGGAGTGCAGCTGTCAGAACATCTAACCAGAGGTTTCAAGTCGCAAGGAGTCAGCCCTTAGACAAACCATTCAACACTGTAAGATCTCTGCTAGTACAGCCCCTGCTAGTACAGCCCCAGAGAGAGTGATTGGAGTCGTATATGACATCACATGTGAAAGCTGTGAGGAACACTACATGGATGAAACGGCAAAGATGACAAGAGACTGAATGAACACTGGAAACAGACATCACCTGACTAAAACTGGTCAGAGCATCAACTGGGAAGGAGTCAAAGATCAACGACCAGGAGTCAGTGGACGGCCGGACAGGTCAAGGAGGAAATCATCGGCAACACCAGAAACCATCTTCAAACTGGTTACTATCCCCCCCATACTGTATAAGACCAGCTGTGACCAAAGTTCTACATTAATGTCACCTGATGACAACTAAACAAACTCCATCCACTGTTGAAGACCATTAAATGTGGTTGAAAGCTCAGGAGGGAAAAACAAGTAAGTAGAGTTTGAGTTAAAGAATAAATCTACTACTCAATCAACTACCTGAACGTGTAAGTACATGCTGCACAACATCAGAAGGATACGTCCCCTTCTAACGCAGAAGGCGGCTCAGGTTCTGGTCCGTCCGTCCGGCCCCTGCAGTTCGTTCAGAATGCAGCAACTCAACTGGTCTTCAACCTACCCAAGTTCTCTCACACTACACCGCTCCTCCACTCCCTTCACTGGTTACCAGGTGCTGCCTGCATACGGTTCAAGACACTAGTACTTGCATACAGGGCCACAAACTGATCAGGCCCGGCTTACATCCAGGACACGGTCAAACCCTATACCCCAGCCCGCCTACTCCGCTCTATATCAGCCAACCTGCTTGCTTCCCCCTCACAGCGAGGGACAACTAATCACTCAACGAAATCCCGACTGTTTGCTGTCCTAGCTCCTAAATGGTGGAATGAGCTCCCTATTGACATCAGGATGGCCGAAAGCCTACATATCTTCCGTTGCATGTTAAAAACACATCTCTTCCAACTGCACCTTGGATGAAATTTAAAATTTAAAATTTAAAATTTAAAATTTAAAATTTAAAATTTAAAATTTAAAATTTAAAATTTAAAATATACAAAAATGACAGTTGCACTTTCATATGGCTCTTTGTAGTTTGGCTTATTTAAAGCAAATGTACTTGCACTTACTACTTGTTGTCTGGAGTTTGTATTTTCAAGGTTGAAAGCACTTAATTGGAAGTCGCTTTGTATAAAAGCGTCAGCTAAATGCCATGTAATGTAATGTAATGTAAATCATCTTTTTCAGAAAAACACCTTTTTTCGCTTACTGTCCAAGAGTTGGATGAGAAGATCAATGCCACTCATGTGTGTCCATTAAAAATGAAGATAGAGCCAGGAGATATGGCAGCAAGGGATGTCCTGAGCCGATTCAAAACGATTGGTATCAGGACCGACCCGAGCTGGGCATATTTTTATAAATCGGCTAAAATAAAGCTGATTAAATTGCGATCCTTTCTTTACTAAAATATTTTGTCCACCTCAGCCTGCTAGTGTTGCAATAGGCTGCTCTTCTTAACATTTAGGTAAATATAAGTATCGGATCAGACTCGGTATCAACATATACCTATTATGACAGGACTCGGAACAGAGTAAAAAAATCTGGATCCTAACATCCGTACTGGCAGCATTTAAGAAATACCGCAACTTGTTGTTTTTTGACAAGAAAGCGAATGAGTGTAGTTTCTTAATTCTGCTTTCTATGGACGATACACTCGCTCAATGCTGCTTACAAAACAGGTTAGATATCAACATACTCTTCTCAAGTTTCAACTAATCACTTTCCATGGGTGGAGACATGATCATACCTGAAGAGATTATTTTATTTTATGTATTTATTTTGTGCAAATCAGTCTCTTTTAAACGAAAAAAGGAATCTCATCTGTATTGTGACCCCGCTTTGAAATTTGAATTCAGGCGTATCTTTAGATGCAAATGTTGCAGTGCAGCTTAGTTTGTGGCATGCACACTGAATCATGGGTGTCTGAGGTTGCCTGGGTCCCAGGTTAAGCTGCTGGGAAGCAACTGATCATAGAGGGCATTTACAGAAGTAAGAAAAGTTGGTAACGGATCTACTGTAAGACTCAGTGCCTCAAGGGCACTGAGGCATGGAGACTCGCTGGCCATCCCCTCCTCTTTACTTTATTTTTCAACCACACAGAAATTGTGCTGCCAGCACATCTGCCAAGCCGGCGGCGTGACACCTGTGGAGATACCCTGGCCGAGCCAAAGTTACTGAAACAAACCGTGACACTCTGTGTGTTAGTATGACGTACCAAATCTAAACACTGGAGGCCATTTAGGGAAGCTCCTGGTGAGAGAGAAAGAGGTAGATCTGAGGGAGGGTTGTATACTGTAGATTTCACGGGTATACTAAAAGAGAATATTAACTTCCATCTAGCAGCTGACATCACCTCTGCTCCATCTGGATGAATCACCCACTGATCAGGAGAGAGGAGGGGATGAGAAGCACTGGTGGAGAGCTGCAAATCTCACAGAAAACAAAATCCTATCAGTCATGAGCGCAGCCTCACCACAGACTGTTACACCACCAATTATATCAAAAACCAGAATCCTTACACTCATTAGAGAGGGCTGCCACATTCATAAGTATTCAGCCTTCCAAACGTATAACTGCAAATGGTCTGAACATCCAAATTCAAATAGCACTACAAACCTTGTTGGTAGGCTACTAATAAGATGGATAGACATGCACTGACTGAATGACAGGTTGACTAATTCATTGCAAAGAGCTAAACTATTGCCATGTAATGCCTGACAGCAAGAAACTACAAGCTCCCTGGGTATACTCACACACACAATCAAAGAAAACACACATTGGCATATTATCAGCACTGATCAGAGTCTCAGCCTGTGTGCTGCTTTGCTTAATTCCTCCTCTGCATGTGAGCAGATGGTATCACCTATGCCGTCCTCTCCACGGCCCTTCTGATGTCCGCTCATAAAAGAAAATAAATTAGAGGAACACCTACCGTTCCCAGAGATGTGGTTCTCCACCTCGCCGTGTCCAGTTTGCGTTGTGGAGAGACTAAGTTGCATGTAGAGTCCCATGTAATGTAAACTCCCCAGCAGCACTCTGAACGCTCCCATTTCTCTTCTGTTTTTATCTGCTCTCCTTTACCCTCTTTGACTTTTTCACATCGGGTGGAGTGCACGTCGAAAAAGATTTCTTTTTTCTTTTCTTTGTTTGTTTGTTTGTTTTTTTAATCCAGGTGACTTTGTTCTGGCAAGGAAGACAGTGGGATCACTGTGTGCAAGAGTAAAGAAACGAAGAAGCCGCTGCAGCCTCTCTGTATGCCAGCAGACTGACTGAGGCTGTGATACAGTTCAGTCGGCTCTACATGAGGCGGAGGGACTTCCCCCGAACGGGAAGTGCCGCGGCTTGCAGTGGGGGATATTAGTTATGAGAGGAGTGATATTAGAAAACACCTTGAGCAACCTTAAACTTTACGACATTTCATTTTCCGCCAAATAAATGCGCTTTTATGAAGCGACGGGAGACCACTAAAAGATTCGAAGCCCTAACATGTTAACATTATTATGTTTTATTCATATTAACTAAATATTCCATTGGAGTGCTCCAACATTAGCTTTAACAGAGTGTTTGCTAACAGGGTGCGTAAAAAGCCTGCTTCCCATAGTGTCATGCGTCTCAGTGACCACAGGTAGTATTTATTATGTGTTTATTTTATTTAGGTATGTATTACATTACATTAATCAATGATTTATGAAATGTCTTGAAGTAAAGATAAAAATAATCGGAAACTGTTGAAATGTTGCTCCTGGTAGCACCTGAAAGGGTTAATAGACCTGTTCCTTTGTTTTGTTCAAATGCCCTGAAAACATTTTTTCTGGAAGAAATTGGATATTAAATGAGCACTATTTTCTGACAAAGTTAGAACATAATAGTTACCAAAAAGCCAAGTTTTCGGAGGCTTAAAAAAGAAAAAATAGCCCACTGATCATAGTCTATTTTGGCTAAGTCTATGCTTTTCTGTGATTTTACCACTAGCTTTTGATGGGAAGTTTATTTGTCACTTGTCTTTAGAAAGTATAGCCTGAAATCCTAGATTCCCATTCATAGCCGAGTGTTAGGACCACAGGGGTATTAAGAGAGTCCTCTTATGCAATTATTATTTTTTTTCCTCAATCAGTGTTTTTTTTCTGGGAGAAATGGGATTTTAACTGAACACTATTTTCTGACAAGGTTAGAACATAATAGTTACCAAAAAGCCAAGTTTTCGGATGCTTAAAAAAGAAAAAAATAGCCCACTGATCATAGTCTATTTCGTGTATAAGGTCCAAAACCAGTGAGTGTTTGCTGTCAGGGAACACAGCATCCTGCAGCCTCGGTGTGTTGCTGTCCATGGTGCTGAAATGCAGTCTCAGTGTGTGTCACTTATTGAACAGTAGAAGATAAACATCCCACTGACAAGCTGCACAACGATATGGGCTATTGGACTTTATGGAACAGTATGTAAGTGCTTGTGTAATCTTCATTGATCTTAAGGCCTTTTTCCACAACAGAGCAGCATAGCCAGGGGGTATTTTGTCCACCTTGATAGGCAGAGTGATATACTGTCTGCGTGTTCTATTTATTTCAAGGACACAACTCAGAGAAAGCCTTCTTATTACCATAGCTAACCAGATTTCTGCATTTAATGCTTTAAACATGTCAAACATGTGGTCTTGGGTCTATGAATAGACACAAATATCTTCATGATTTTCTATATATTATTATATATATTGGTAAAAAAAAATGGTATGGTGTGCATACAATTCAATTGTAATTTTTCTTCAGGGCATTCTCATTAGTTTGTTTTTTTCATTATAGTAATTATTGGACCATTGAACACAGACATTAGCATGTGCATAACAGACCTGCAGGTCCATCATCATTCATCTAGAGCTCTCTGGCCCTTCAAATGCAGTATATACGGCACTGATCTTTACCATTTTTTCCCAGCCTGCCTGATCCCCTTAAATATTTTGATAGAGGCATGTTTCACCTCACCGGGTCTTTTCTTTGAAGAAAAAAACCCAGGTTCATAACCAAATTTTGTGTATTTTGAACAGAGCCAGGGACCTGGCTGTAATCCATATCTGAATGTCAACACAATGATTGGATTACCAGACTATGATTACCCGACTCCAATTACCCTCTTTAATAAAAGCCATTATCCCAGATATGTGTTTTTTTTCAGTCCAAGACACAGCCTTCCATAAAAGGATGAAGAAAAAAATTGCACAACTGTTCAGACAACTTTACATAATAGTAAACAGTACACAGAGGAGCAGGGAAAAAGGACAACATACTTGATATTTTGTTTCTGTTGTGGGATGTGATGCTTTCACGATGATCACACACTGGTGGTCAGTTTACCTCTGGGTGTCATTAGGCCCCATTTACTGGGGAGTGTGGCTTAGTAATATTTTGCTATGCCCCAATAAAACCATCATAGGAAATGAATGTGTTTTTGCAGTGTCCAATAACGTGTAGGAAGTGAGAGTGGCCAATTTGGTGGAGATAAGTTATCCAGCAGCTGAGCATAGGCCCTGCCCTGACTACGGCTGCACCCTGACAGTTGGACTATTGCAGCAATTAACAGCTTTTGAGCCAATGAGGTTGAATGATTTGCTTTATGTGTGTGAACTTGTGGAATTGTATAGCTGCAAGGCAGGGTTGATGATGTTGAGGAACAAAGGAAAATTCTTAATCCGTTTCAGCTCTTAACACTGCCACAATCTACTACCTGTATGAGCATGTTAATGGCTGAATATGTAGGCTCAAAGTCTGCTGGTTGAGTTTAGCACAGTGATCTCACTTGGTAGTGGATACTGGTGGATGCCACCTTTCCCTCGTATTATCATACTGCTTTTCACTGTTCTGATGGGGGGGTGCTTCAGTGACTTTACCTTCCTAAGGTTTTTCCCACTTTTTTGTCGTTGCCACAAGGTCTTCTTGTTAGGTTTACCTCACTTTCACTGAGGGTAAAAAGGCCTAGTCACACCAGCTTTCATAACAGCACAAATTCAAAACCAAATCATTTAATTGCAATGGACGTAACTGTGCTGACCTATTAGGGAACAGAGGGGAGTATAAAATGAACTTACAAATGAAGATGTTACTGTTGAGCTTTGGGTGCTGTAGGCCTGTATACACCAAAGCTTAAAGTTGCAATGCCCTTGTTCTACACTCTTTATTAATCCTTGAGCTTAATCTCAATAACAGAATACCTTCTCCTCTCAGTCCCTACTAAAAGAGAGGAGCCCAAAACCCCAGCGGTGCACAGTGTTTGCACTCAGTCATTCGGAAAATACAATTATTCTCCTACCTCTCGGCTGTGAAATTGCTGTACAACCGCTGTTAAACACGCTCACAGTCATAATCACTGATAAGAGATGCATGGGGCCGGGTCTCCTCTGCCAATACAATATGCAAACGACGCCCTGCCGTTCTACCCATCTTGTTACTGAGCAATATTAGAGTACGCAAAGACACTTAGGAAAGGCAATTGATCTGAGAGCTGTGAGTGAACACCCCCTGTTCCCTCTCGATACTGCTGCTTTCTGCCAGGATTATAGTCAGGGATCCAGGGAGGGCATGGTACACTAAATGAGTGATTCATAATACAGAAACATACTATAGACAAGACAATAATACAAATAGATACAGCGTCTGGTTGCATATGGGAGACAGTTAGGAGCTGCCTGCTCAAAAAAGGTGTTCACATTTGCTTTGAAATGTAAATACTGGAAGATAAATTCCTCTTGCTAAATAACAATGTAAACATCAACTCAAATGCCTCCTCAATATGATCAACCAAAGTCCTCTGAAAACTACAAGCATGGCCTCAAATACACGCACACTTTTAAGTAGTTTCTTTCGATGGTCATGACTTTTTGACACCTATTCACACATGGCTTGAAAGTGGCAAGTAGTAGACATCCAGCCCAGACACAAGGACGGGGAAGTCTCCATCACCTCTGACACCATATATTAAGACAACAGGGATCCTGTTCTTGCTAAGCTGGGACATCGGACCTCACAGACACGAGAGCAAGTAAGAAACCTTGGTATTCTCTTAGATTCTGACCTTCATTTTTAAACCCATTTTGGCAAAACTACAGACCATTCAGAATGCTGCTGCCAGGATTTTAACCATAACTAAATTGAGAGATCATATAAGTCCTGTTTTTATTCAACCCACACTGGTTCCCTGTATCGTTTAGAATTGATTTTAAAGACTCTCTTAGTTAAGGCACTACATGGCCCCGCCCCCTTTTTATTTCACAGAATCCCTAATGTTTTATGATCCTCCACAGCTGCTCTTTTAACTGTTCCCAAGGTCGCCACAAAAACCTTTGGGGATGCTACTTTTACCCACCATGCCCCCAAAATATGGAACACTCTGCCTTAAAATAATAGACTTAGTGACACAGTGGACAATTTTAAACGAGAACTCAAAACATATATTTTTACAATAGCCTACAACTATCATTTGTCGGTTTAATGAGTCATAGACACATTAGTTCTAATTTGTTTCAATTGTCATACTTCTGCATGAGTTATTGCCAAAATGTTGACAGGATAATTAGTAAGGTGCAAAAAAAGGCAGAACAATAGCTACCAAGCTAACACACGTGGTAAACTTAATGAAGCTGGCTTGGCGAGTATGCCAATAATACAGCTGATAAACCAAATCAATTGGACTATAAAGCCCTTTCAGACCTACATTTAAAAATGATAGACATACGATTTATTCACACCTAGATTCACTATCTCTGAAATACAGTGAGTAAGTCAGAAACCTTGGCATTATTTTGGATACTGATCTCAATTTTGAAAATCGCATCACCAATATCAGGACACACGACGCCTCCAACTCATTTTAAATGCAGCAGCCAGAGTCCTTACACATACACGTAAATTTGAACGCTTTACTCTGGTACTAAAATCACTTCATTGGCTCCCGGTACAATACAGAATCACTTTTAAAATCCTGCTAACAGTCTATAAAGCACGTAATGGTTTAGCTCCTCAGTAGATCTCTGACTGGCTCACTGTTCACAACCCCATCAGGCCTCTCAGGTCATCAGGCAGAGGCCTTCTAGCTGTACCCAGAATCAGATCCAGGTCTGGTGAGGGGGCCTTCAGTTACTGTGGTCCTGCACTCTGGAACAAGCTGCCTGATGACCTGAGGTCCGTCACAACTGTGTCCTCATTCAAAAGCAAACTCAAAACCTTTCATTCTATCAGGCATTTGTTTAATTACAGAGTGTGTGTGTGTGTAATTATATGCTTGCACTGTCTTGCTTGTTGTCTTGTTGTGTATTATTTCCATTCATGCTTTGTTTTCATGTATATGTGGTATTTTGTTTTATGTGAAGCACTTTGGGTTTACATGTAATAAAAGGTGCTATATAAATAAAATTGACATACATTTACTCAGTGTAACATTTCATTCTTAACCTTGAAAACAGCAGTTGACTAAACAATCTCCACTTAAGGTGGTCTTACTCACTTTTACTTACTGAGAACTACATAATACACTAGCTGAATTCATGAAATAAATCACATATTAAAGTGCTACAGTATACAAATCAATGAAATCTAACCAGATGTTCAACCAACCAATCAGCCTGAAAACCATTCAACAAGTAGAGTCTTTAACTGGAAATATGTCATTGTTTTTTCAGTTTGTCACACCGCAAACATAAAAACTGAGACAAATGTTAGTTGATTGCATAACAAATTTTAGATCATATAGTCCAGTCATAGCAAACATCCCTTTCCCTTCCCATCCGAGGGACCAGTGGCTGCTTACTTCATAAGTCTTGATGTTAAAGCTGGCTGGATGATACTCTGATAAAACAAACACATATTTAGATACAGTACATTTTTTCCCTAATGTACAATTGCTCTGACACTACTGTAGACTATTGAAATGACAGATTCATATCAGACTAAAAATAGTGAGTTTGTGAGTTTAAGTGGGTCAGCTTTTCACTATAAGACACACACACACACACACACACACACACACACACACACACTTATTTGTTCCTAAGCATAAAGACAGCAAGGATACAGTGCAGTATGGTGCACAGACAGTGAGAATAATACAGTAGGTTTGTGTATATAGCTCTACGATAATACACCTCCGCACTGATGGTTGTGAACAGCGTCACAAAGAGAATCAGCAGTGGGCTGAGAGCTCCGGGAGGCTGCTGAGATCCAGCAGTGGGTGGGTTCAATCAAATAAAAAAGAAACAGGTCTGCCATTCTGTGAGGATTCTCTCCCTCTGCAAAGGGCGCTGCAGATATAGGTTTGTTGTCTCCATCTGTGTCTCTGTGCAACAGTAACCCAGCGAAGGCATAATGAGCACCGACGGTTAACAAGCTGTGCCAATCTCACTCACTAAACCTTGACATTAATCAAACAAACCAAACATGCAATCAGGATTTTATTACCAAATATTTTATTAGAAAATATTTTCCACATGTAAATCCAAAACAAACAAAGCAGGCAAAGTGTGTGAGCCGAGGGATTGATATTAAGTTTGCAGATCTGTGCAAGGTGTGTCCATAATTATTCTGCAGTGTCTCTGCAACACCACAGGACAGAAAATAAACAGCACATCCCATGTTTGCTGTGTGTTTCAGTCCAGCTGCAATCTTCTGCTCTCCCAACTTAACTCCTGTTCTACAGTGAGCAGCTTTACATGCACAGCAAACCTTTAATTTTAACCGAATTCTCTGGCACGTAAAGATTGTGTTTATAAAATAAATCTGAGTTAATTAATTGAAAATAAATACAAATTATTAAAGTTTGTATTGCCGATAATTGCAGTTCTCTTTCTTCTTCCCCACATTGGATGCCAAAGATGCAGACAAGAAACCATTTTTTTTTTGATAAATTACTTTTCTTTAAGGCATGAACTTACTTTAAGCAGAGTAGTAATTGTGTGCATGTAAACATACCCAGTGACTTTATTATGTTATACAGACTGGCTCAAGGTCACCATCAGTCCCAGATCAGACCAGTGGGGTGTAAATGTTCTTAAGTGTGTGAATATACCGTTTGTGTTTGAGCGTGAGTGTGTGTGTGTGTGTGTGTGTGTGTGTGTGTGTGTGTGTGTGAGAGAGAGAGAGAGCACGACAAAAATAAGAAATTAGAAGTTGTCTACAAGGTCCATGATCCTCTTCCGCTCAGCCTCTTTGAACTCCTCACTCTTCCCATCTCCGATGCTCTCAGCGTACTCTGCAAAAGACAAGGAAGAGCCAGAGGATTAGTTGACTTGACAGCTTGAGAGCTGCAGTTACTTGATCACCAAAAATAAATAAAGGAGTAAAAGATGAGTGCCTTTGTGTTCTTGCACTATTCCTGAGAGCATAAAAAGACTATGTGATAAAAAAGAATTTGCACAGCAGCTAAACAACAAAAATCAAAATATCAGAAAAACAGCAAATTGTCACATTTGTGACACTGGAACCAGCAAATGTTTGGCATTTTTGTTTTTTAAAAATCGACTCAAACTAATTCGAACACATTTATAATTAAATGGCCACAAACCAATTAACACCCAGTGAACCTGTCAGTCTGGGGCCCCAGTGCACTTGCCCTCTTTTCCCAGTTCTTGTTCCTCAGTTGTAAACTTGGCCATTGATCTCTCCTTCCCCCATTTAAAATACTAAATACTTCAGACATCAAGATATGGTGTAACCTCAGGAAAAAGTGATCACTTTTCAGTATACCTAATTTTACCCACTTACGAATAACCGCGAAATCAAGCTACAGTATTTTTTTGTATTATGGAGGACAAAGCTGAGAGACACAGCGCTTGGAAGAACTAGCACTATTCACTAGTCTCTAGTCTGTCCATCACTTTGTAACAAAAAGTCGTATTGCAAGATCCTTCCTTTGAAAAAAATGCTTATTCTGTATATCATGAGGGGTCCCAGGACAGCAGCCCCCCCCCCCCTCCCGTGTCCTCTGGCTGGAAACAGTGACCAGTCCAGGTGTACTTTGCAGTGCTCGTACTTCATTGTGTGCTTCTGAGCATTTGACTGTTTTCTTCATTCTACGCGTCTTGCCTCCCACACAAGGCCTTTGAGACCTTCCGACGGTCGATTTGTGAGTCTAATGTGCAGAAAGAGAAAGCTGCAGCTGCCGCAGCCCCGGTGGAGTGCAGGCATTCGCTCTGAGGCAGGGATTACACATTAAACCCAGCGATGTCAAGACAGAAAGATGAAAAAGACTAGTTTTCTCTGGGAGTCACTGCAGAGTGAGAGAATGAAGGGGTCTTTCCTGACAAGAGCCTGCGGGGTTTAGGAGGACGAAACACAGCTGTCAAAGACCAAGGAGACTTTGTTTTTGTGAGGGGGGAGGGGTGTTTTTATGTTATTAGATAGTACATAAAGGATAGTGACAGACATAATAGGACTGAGGAGAGACCTCAGAGGTATTGTGGAAGAACCCAACTTGAACACACAAACCCACATTAACTTAGATCATTCCAGTTTATTACACTTAGGGTCTTATTTTTGTAGTTTTGGCAATCATTTGTATGACATGATAACTTTGTACACACCAATGTAATTGCTGACGTCTCGGAATCCCGCAATTTCTAAAACAAAGTTTAAATGGGCAAGAAACATACTCTCAAATGATCAAGTCTCCAGTTGAGCCTACTTATCTAAACCAGTTCATTTAAAGGTAAAACCGAAAGTATGCAATCCAAATGGTCTGCACAGAACCTCTTTATTTATTAGTTTAAACCTCTTTATATACAGTTAGTTGAGATGATTAATGAGAAACACACAATTTGTATTAAATCTTGCCTAATTTGAAAACGTCCTTAAAAGGTGCAGTAAGGGATGCTGCGCAAAGACCGTTGATATTTGAACTCAACCGACAAACAAAGGCTGGACCACTATGTGAAAGTGTGGAAGGTAAGCAGCTTCCAGAGCAGCCTTGAATGGCAGCAACAGGGATTTGCATTAGATCCACAGAAGTGTGGGATGTTACTGAAGTAAAAAATGGCAGAGTTTTAAGGTTGACTGAAAAAAGCAAGTAAGGGGATGCGGAGAGAGCGACTCAACAAAAACATGAAAAAAAAACTACAGCCTCTTTCATTGCCAGTATGTCATTGTGCCTCTGTGTGTGTGTGTGTGTGTGTGTGTGTGTGTGTGTGTGTGTGTGTGTGTGTCCATGTCTATAAATGGCGGCGCAGTCAGCCACACAGACAGAAAGGTCAGAGATACGGTGACTCTTCAACTCTCTGCAGAACCTTTTCTTTGACATGCTGGTACTCTCTCCTTCTGTCACCACGGCAACGCGGCAGAGGACAATACAGTACTGAGCATCGCCATTACTCAGGTTAGTGACTGGGACTGATGTGCCATGAGTACAAGGAGAATCACTTCCAGGAGCAGTCTCTGCAGCAGCAGCCAAGGATAGGGACACACTGTAGGACTCGTAGTGTGATTACACACAAAGCACTCGTTCAAAACACTGTTATACCAGTCTGAAACTGGCCTGGTGCAGCTGGCACAGATGATCCTGTGGTGTGTTAATGTAACCACCATAATGCTATCAAATGCATCAGAAGAATAAGATTCTTTATACAGTACGTGGAGATACAATGAACAGGCAAATACGAAAGTGCAAGATCTGAAATGATGCATTTTGCAAAGATATCTCTAAAAAAAAAATTGTATGGCTATGTTTAGCCAGCCATCTGCAGAGCTGTTCTGTGAAAATAGCAGTTTTCAAGGAAAACGCCAGCATTAACAAGTAGCATGCATAGCCAACTAATAAAAGAGCCATGCTGTCGCATTGGGTAACGGATTACTTCATTACCATAACTGCATTTCTGATCTTTGGAGAGTAGTTCCATGTCGGGAAGATGCCGCTGCACATGCTCAGACCTTGATCTGTGTTTATACCGCTTTGCTAATTTTCCATGTACAGGGGTATTTTTTAATATTTTTTGGACAATAGTGGAGTTCTTTGGCCCAATGTTTTTCTTTGTCTTTTCATGGAATTGGTTATAAAAAGATGAAATCATTTTTTAACCACATCCTTTAATGATTTGTAACATCATCTATATGCCAAGATTCTGAGGGCCAGATGTACGTACATTTGCCAATGTAGAGTTATCAGCGCCATGGCCAACCCGCAGAAAGCGCACGCTGTGATACTTCAGCTTACGTCGTATTTACCAAACCTGCAGTTCATTGGGTAATCAGCGCCTTTCTCCGCCCACTGTACCGTAAATTGCACAGGGGGGGCCCTATCTTGCCAAAACAGACATTTTGACATTCAAACTCACTTCACGAGGTTAAAAAAAAAAAAAAAGGAGCCAGGCTTTGATCTTCTCTCAAGCTCTCTTTTCATGTGAACAGCAGAGTGCAACACTATCAATGTCTTCCACGAGAGACTGTCTAAAAACGTGTGCGGTTATCCCTGTATTTAAATAATATCACGTCTTACCCCCTCACAATGACTGGCTTTTCACTTCACCTTCCACTGTGGTCTTTTGGAACAGCTAAAAACACTTTTTCATCCCCTTCTGATGAGGTCAGACAACACATTCTACAAACTAGTTCTGATAAAGCGTAACCTCACCCTAAGGCAAAGGAGAAAACTAGCTTGTCACTGGGACAGATCCCTATTCCTGTTCTTGTGGTGTTGCCCAGAGCTGTGGACCGCAACAAGTGCGCCAGAAAGCAAATTTCATATCCCCTGAATGTCTTCGGTTTCTATTCTTGTCATACAGTTTCTCCATTAGTGTTATCTTATACAGTGTTGTCATTTACAGTTAGTCCAAGAAATGTCCACAGCTGCAAACATAAACATAACCTGCCTAAAGTTTCTGAAGTGAAAAACCTCACAGCAAGTTTTCACATTTGTGAAATCAATGTTCTTCCTTTCAGTGTGCTATGCCTGTCCTTCCTGCACAACTGCTTCTCATTCAGCACGCTAAAGCCATTAAGGTCAAGACGGCAGAGCCGGTGACACACTCTGCATGTGCTTAACCTTCTTCTGCAGTTTCACATTGACCGGGCGGGGCACTTGAAATGGGAGAGGGCTCCACAGTGCGGCCTAATGGAAAGGGCACACGTTAAGAGGCACACACACACACACACACACACACACACACACACACAGGCGTAATGGCATTACACAGTGCAGGTGCGCGTACACACAGCTCGTAAAAAAACACACAAACACAATTTATGACAAATAAATAAATAAGTCCCATCAAGATCATCCAAGGACAAGTACACACAACATGCAAATGAATATGTATGAAGTGTTGCATTGAAGATAAACATGCAAGGGCACACATGAGTAAAATATGCAAGCTAAACCACAAAGGAAAACTGAACACATGCATAGACTTCTCAAACTCAGACTCTCAAAGATATGTTAAAATGTAAAACATATGCACATGAAAACAAGCAAGGACATGTATGCAAAGATAAATATGTAGACATGCTAACCGCAAACATGATGTGCACACCCAAAAGTGCTAAAAAAAAAAATCATGTTAGTAAGCAAAAAAACGTCCTGTGGAAACTACCCAGACAAGCCAGGCACGCATGTATGCAAATATGCAGATGACAACTAAAGTAACACACCAGCACATTTAACATTCACACTCTCTCTCACACTCACACACACACACACACACACACACACACACACACACACACACACACACACACTAAGGATTGGAGAATTGCCACGCTTGCTGGCACCGCCATGTGTGACAGATTACTCTATCTACAGAGCTACATGCCACCGGGAGCCGGAGGGTGTGTGAACGGAGACTCGTCCTCGAGCTTTATCCGACAATGATACAGGAAGGATAGATGTCGCACCGGGAAGAAAAAAAACACACCTGCTAGGTCTTTGAAAACCAAACACAAAACAAATACAGCAGGACAGGAAATCTTTGGGATGGGGGAAAAAAGAATGAATGACAGATAGTCTCCGCTCCTCTCACAATGACAATATGATTAGATTACAATGCATAATTGCACGCTGGGATGCATTTCTGCATATTGTTTTACCATCTGTACTCAGGTAATGTGAAGTAAGCAATAAACACTTGTATTCATTTATGCCTGGACATTTCAGATGCTAGATTTAACTGTTTATTTGTTGCATAAATAAAAACCTAGCATTTTGTACCTTAGCAGTGCCATATTGATACCTTTATCATCCTCCGTTCCTCCAGGAGGTCTCCTATTTGCCACAAGTAGGGGGCTATGTGTGAACAGTACTGTTTACTTATGTCAATGTACAAATATACACACGCAAAGAGGGATGTACTGGACAGAAACATGCACAGAACAAAAAGTTTGCCTGTGCCTTTTTCCTTTGTTTGAAAGAAAAAGGAAGAATTACATTATTCATAGCATTTATATACAGTATATTCCAATAGGCAGGCGAACAGCATGGGCTTACAATCAAATAACAACCACAGCCAAAGAGCAGCGGTTCCCCCTGAAATGTTGCTTCCTTGCCAGTGCGAGAAGCACTCGGAAACAAGATTTAAAAACAGTTGTCGATAAAATGCTTCTCTGAAAGTAATCTGAATTGTTTTAGGAGCATAAGCGAGCGACCGTATAATGTGTATTTTTGCCCTGCCAAAATACTATTGGGAGTCCCCGAGGATTTACATAGTCAAATCTGATTGGTTAAGTTTTGCCTATAGTAGATTGATTGTCAAATCATGTTCTTCTTCTCATTTGTGACATTGGCTTGCATTATTTCCACACAGACAAAAGAGCTGAAACACACCCGACGCCACGAGTTGTCAGTTGTATTTTTGCCCCTTCTGTTTACAATTTATGTAGAAAAAAAAGCAAAAGCATTATTGGCTGAGATACATAATGCGACTGTGCTGTTGTTTCAGAACAAACAGCTGTTTGGTGTGTGTGTGTGTGTGTGTGTGTGTGTGTGTGTGTGCATGTGCCGCGCTGTCAACGGAGCGGAGCAGACGGAGAGACAGACAGACAGAACACGTCACTTAGTTTGGTTCAGCCTGCTTGCTTTTCTTGATTAAAAATAGAACTTTGGGCCCTAATTTATTTCCACCCGTTGCAGCAATAGACAGACAGAAGTGAAACGACATGGGAGTGAAGGAACAGTCGACGAGAGAGCTACAAGCCACAAACAGCTGTTTCTAAGCTTCTCCCCCTGCTGATTTGACAGATAATCTTCCATAAAATAATAAAAAAAACATGTTTAGCGCTCTGCTCGTGCTACGTTTCTGTGCGAGTGCTCGGATTGATAAGTGAATTCCAAAATAGGCGATCTATCATGATTTACTGGAAGAAACCAAGCAATTCTATGTCAAATCGGACATTCAGCACCCTTATATAGCCTCAATGGAATGATCCTTTGTTTTATATTCACATTTTCCACTACTGCGACGATTCAACTGTATGATTGTCCTTGTCCTTTTATCGAATTTGAACGGTCTATTCTGGGTCACCCCTACCAAATACAGTACATCTGACTTTTCTTATTTTATTCTTTTTCACTCAGAGGTAAAGGGTTTGTGTTTTTGGGCTAGGGCAACCTTTATATCTAGTAGGGATTCATAGTTGTACTCAGACACTACCACTTGGGTTTGTTATTGGGGGCAAACCATACCTAGTTCATGCATTCATTCCTTCAACTTAAATGTAAAAAAATGCAGTAAAATATTGGTATTATTGTGTTTTGACAGTAACTGCATTTAAGGTTATTTCTTTAAAGGGACGCTATGCAGTTTTGGACATTTCTTTGCTGTTTTCTCGCTTTTTGCTCACAGGTTTCTCTATAGCGTTCCCCCTACAGCTTCAGAATAGATATTTGGCAGCTCCTATGTTTACTCTTTCTCTGTTCCTCCGACAATGCTTTCCTAGCTTTCTGCTTCTTTTTTGACGGCTCAGCCATGACGATAGTGTGAAAAACTCCATCGCTACCTTGCTATCCGGTTCCTGAATGGGCGTATGTGTGCAATGCCGTGAAGCAATTTGTTACATCGCGAGACCGGATATCACGTGATACTTCCTGACGCTGAGGCCGGCGGCTCGCCTGCCGAAAGTTGCAAGGGTGGTTTTTCCGCTCACAGGCGCTAGGGGGGAGCGAGACGACCACCATTCAACTCGAGAAGAGTCATATAACCATTCCAATGACTCCGAAGCTGTTCAGTTAAGGTAAATTAAGCTAAAAAAAACTGCATAGTTCCCCTTTAAAGTACGTTAAAAGTAGGTGAAGCAGGTGAAGAGAAAGAGAAGACCTTTCTAATTCACCCTGTTATATACGTATATTTTGTATAATATTTTAGAAAGAAGTCACGTTAGTTTGTTCCTGATTCTTCCCTATGTTTTACATTAAAGCCTCCCAGCAGTACGGAGGGCCATGAAACATCTGCAGTAATAACAGCAGATGAGCGCAGAGAAAGCAGAGCAAAGACTGGCTATGTTGTTATACTATACATAAATAGCACAGTACAGGCAATGGTATTTATTTATTTTAGTTTTATAATACCATTGTTTGTTATTAGACGTTGATTTTATTTGAGAAATGGCCGTATTAAAGAAAATAAAGTTACTTACCTCTCATGGTGTGTCGCACTACTTTGACAGAGCCTCCTCTCAGGTTGAGAATTTGATGGACCCTCTGCTGCAGCTAAATGCAGAAAAAGAAGACCAGAAAACTAAGAAATCAGTACACACACACACACACACACACACACACACATATACATATATATATATATATATATATATATATATATATATATATATATATCTCTTTGGTCAACCCTGTAATCATGTCATTTCAGAAATAGATGAAATACATGCACGGGACAGATGTCTTAAAATGCTAGCAGTTGATAGGGCTTGTTAAAAAGAAAGTAAGGATATGCTGCAGATTTTTAAGCAGCAGTGCAAAGTGTTGTGGTGTCTACTCAAGTAGAGTCCAGTGAAACCTACACTTGTGGTGAAGCGGATGAGTCATTTGGCTGCACTGCTCATAAAAAAAAAAACATCTGACTCCTGTCTGCTTTTATAGCTTGTCTGATCAGTCGTCTCAAAAATACTTAATCCTTGTGAGAGAGTGTGTGTGTGTGTGTGTGTGTGTGTGTGTGTGTGTATGTGTGTGTGTGTGTGTGTGTGTGTGTACCTGTGATATCCCTGAGTTGCTGATCTCCACCATAATATAGCAGATCAACTGAAGGACGAATAGTCCGGCGTCCAGGCGGCGAAGGTAGAACTCATCCTCAATGCCGTCATCTAGGATCTCTCCCCGACGAACCATCTCCTGCACAGACACACACACACAAAGGTTAAACACACTCATAACAAGATAACAAGTTTTTATGCATGACGAGGTGAATAAATCACAATTTACTTTCTATTGTTCTCTGCACCCTTAAAACAGATTCAACAAACACAGAAAACCAGAGACAAAGTTTAATTTAGGTGTTGTTTTTCAGCCTTTTCCACAAATCCATTTTCTCCATCGACCAGACACACAAATCAATTGATTGATTACACACTAAGAGACACACACACACACACACACAGTTATCCATCTTAACAACCCTGTCAGTATGCCAATAACACAGTGCTGCCAATAAGCACACAGTCCACATTAATCATCATTAGAGATTAAGAAGCAGACCTGAGGGGGAGAGGGGAGTCTGAAGTGTAAACCATTGGAGTGGTACAGAAACACAGTGTGGGCCCTATTTTAACGATCTGAAACGCAAGTATCAAACGCCAAACGCTAGTAGCTCTGTGGGCGGATCTCAGGCGCTGTTGCTATTATACCGGCGGGATAAATGACTCTTGCGCCCGACGCAAATCTAAAATTGGTTGGTCTGAAGTAGCTACATTACTCACAGGTGTGGTTTGGGCGTAACGTGCAATAAACCAATCAGAGCGTTATCTCACATTCCCTTTAAAAGTAGGCGCGCTTGTTCAATGGCGGATTGCTATTATATTGGCAGATTTGCTAGGTGCACGCTCTTAATACATCCATGGGCGCACGCCAGGAGTGGTTTACAGCCTAGGAGACCAACGTTTGCTATTGATTT
This sequence comes from Sander lucioperca, assembly GCF_008315115.2. Lineage (NCBI taxonomy): Eukaryota > Metazoa > Chordata > Actinopteri > Perciformes > Percidae > Sander > Sander lucioperca. The sequence goes on from NC_050184.1 coordinate 13,414,721, forward strand.
TTCTTTTTGTCAAAATTTAAATAAAGAAATGTCACAAAAACATACTTTCCGATGTTTTGGGCTCACTCTCACTGAATCACGAGGTTATGAATGCATGGTGATATTTTTGCAATGTAGTCTAACATTAGACCGAGATGACCTCACTATAGACGATGCAGCTCTCTCTGCTGCTGGGGCATTTGGGTTAAGTGGCATCGGCACATGCAGATCAACATCACATCTCTTTAAGTCCTCTAATATTTCCTCATTTATGTCATCAACACATCCATGATTCATGGAAATGTTGTGTAAAACAAGGTCATATTTTTCTTTGTATTTATGAATGTTTTGCAAAAATGGGAACTGCTGAGTCCGTGAGATGAGAGAAGCAAAGTGTATGCGCGGTGTGCACGCTCTACATTACGGCCAAGCATGCGCCCTTAAAATAGCATCTGAATAACGCGCCACTGACTTTAGACTAGGTTTTTCCTGGTCTGTGGCGGAACTGTTTTCTGAAACTGCAAAATAGCACTAGGGAACACGCCTCCTCTTTTTGCTGAACCGCCCCCGGGAGTGCAAGTTCATTCCCTAATTTACCGACGTGAGTTTGTTGAGAGAAAAGTCCGCTGTGCGTCGGGTGCAAAATAGGAATGATACATGCGCCGGTGTACAAAGTCAATTGCGCTGGGTGCAAGATAGGGCCCTGTGTGTGTTAGTGTGTTTTGCTGTCACACAGTTTTACGTCTATGCATGGGCAGTAGGAAGAAAGTTAAGGCTATACATACCATTAAACTATTGCAGTGAGGAAAACCGCATGTAAACTTACTCTACATTCAAATCTTCCCTTGTTCTTTTAGATCTGCGCCTCCGCCAAGGAAGTTATGTTTTCAGTTTGGTTTATTGTTTGTCGATTTGTTCGTCTGTCTGTCAGCAGGATTACGGAACAAATACTTGCCCGATTATCATGAAACTTGGTGGAAGGGTGTAGCATGGGCCAAAGAAAAAACAATTAAACTTTGGAGCGGATGCAAATCACGGGGCAGACACTCAAATTATTTTTCATTTTTGTTAATATTGCGATATAGAGCATAGCCTTGGCGGAGGTCTGCACTCTCTGAGTGCCCTTCTTGCTACAAAATTTGACAATTTTCACAATCCATACTCAATTGCTATATATTAAAGACATAGGTTTAAAAACACATAGCATGAGTAGTACTGTAGCCAACAGCCATAGTGGTAAATTTTGAAAGTGGTAAAATTCCATTATATAAGTTTTTTGGTTAAAAGGGGGATGGACTAGGGCGGTGCAATTAATCCAAATGTAATCGTGATTATGATTTTGGCTCCCAATGATCACAAAAACAGAATAATCGAGAAAAACAATTATTTAGCTCATTACGTTTTGCAAATATACTAAAAGTATTAAGGCAAATTTCACAGTTGTATGTTTTTTTTACTGTTGATTTATTTAACTTTGTCCACTGTTTTTTAAGTTCAATAATTGCAAGATCTTTCCAGAAGTCAACAAGTAATTGTGTTAAATTATCGCGATTTCAATATTGACCGAAATAATCGTGATTAAATTTTTTTCCATAATCGAGCAGCCCTAGGATGGACATTTTTATTTATTTAATTTAGCCCTGATGACTTCTTTTATAATCAAATGATGGGTCAAACTAGGCCATCAGTATTCCTAACATTAGGCTGTAATTTTTCATGAACAGTGAAAGTAAGTAACTTAAAAATCATTTCATATAATTATTCAATGGATGTTATGGAACAATTCATACATAAACTGTCTAAAAGATTAAAATTTTCCAATAGTTTAGTTCATAGAAAGAAAGTGAGTACTTACTGACACATGTAACCTACATACTAAAAGTCTACCTTATAAAATGTCAGTATCAACGATATTTGATTCATGCACTCATGAGTCTGCATCCATTTTAGTCTCAGAGAGGATGACCCAACACAAAAAAAGAGCAAAATGTTCTACAGTATGTGACACAGTAAATAAAAACGGGCAACTTTTCAAACTGAAGCTATTTGTTTCCCTAATGAAAACAAATAGCTTTTAGCATCGAGCTAAAGGGTACCACACATGACATTTACATCCCAATGATTTAATCTCAGAGAAAATTAAAGCTTTCAAAAGGCCTTGTCCTTAAAGATCAATAACACTGTAAAACCCAATTATATCTGTGAAGTTCAGCTCATTAACACAGCTCAATCAAAAGGGCAACTCCTGAGGATTACAGTACTAAACTATTCTGGGAAAACCATTTGAGCTGCAAGTTGCACAACTGGGACACAAAACAACATATCCATTTTTGTGACATTGCATTCTGAAAGCAGGATGTCATCCTGCTTTACATCCTGAGAGAAGAAAAGACAAGCCGATACAACTTCAGAACAAAATCCTACTGTACAATGTCAACTGTAGCTTATTAAAGATGCATAACAATGCAGATAATTAAAACAAGAACCTTTAATAAAGCTATTGAATGTAGGGCAGTCTGTTCTGTGTCCTCTGTTTTATTACAAAGCGGAGCGTTATCGCATTGTAAAATAGTCGCAAAGCTTGGCCTTGTTGCTGTCAACTAGCACTCATTACAAATGCAAAAAAAATATGAAACAAAGCTATTTAAGTATAAACTGTGTTGCTTCTCTGTCCTGTAGGGAAAAAAGATGATCTCAGTTTCCAGGACAACTCCGCTCATTATTTGGAGCCAATACAGTAGCTTGCGGCAATGTTACACAAATTTCACAAAGATACAAAATACAGGATGTAGGCCTTAATGGCCAATAGATAGGACACAATACATTCATGTAACCCCTGGGGGAGAGTGAAAAACAGAATGCATATAAACATATGTGCATTTTCTCTTATTGTTTCACACAGAAAGCAAGTCTATTTATTGTCGTCCTCATTACCGCTCATGGCCAACACTGCAAAGGACAGCTGGAGGCATTTTCTGAGAAGTACATTGACAACTCAATTACTGTATATCCACGTTTCCATTACAGCTAGTCCGTCAGCCTATCAGCTGCAATGTGACTGCAGGGTCTCAAGGAGTACTTACTGGAGTGGGGTATGTGGAATGATTGTGGTGAAGCTCAACTAACTTGAAAAATATAGAAATTATGATTTGATTAAAACTAGTGCTGTCAGTTAAAAGCGTTATTAACGGCGTTAACGCAAACCCATTTTAATGGCGTCAATTTTTTTATCGCGAGATTAACGTTCTTTTTGGCCTAGCAAACTTTGTAGTTTTTTTCACATGCTGTTGCAACTAGGGTTGGGTATCGTTTGGATGTTTACGATTCCAATGCCGAACCAGTACTTTTAAAATGATTCCGATTCCTAAACCGATTCTTGAAAAACTGAAAAATCGCATAAAAGAAAGGCTCTTTTATGGAGTTTTTTTTTTTAAATTGAAAATTATTTAAATTTAACAATATATTAACGTTGAGTGAATGGTTAATATGCTTTTACGTCCATTTGGTGAGTCCAGAGGGAAAATATGGCATTTTAAAAGTAGCCTACATTTACGGTAGCTAGCTAACGGTAGACTACAGAGAAAGTGTGATATTTTTACGACCGTTTCGGAGCGACAGAGGGAAAATATTTCAGTCGACACATTAAGTGGAACTGAAATGAGGAACCGAAATTTGCGTTCTAATCCGGTCCGATTCCTACCGGTTGCGTTGGGTACCGAAACCCGGTTCCATAGTGGAACCGGGTTTCGGTACCCAACCTGGATCTAGCTAGACCGGAAACAAAACAACAGGCACGCCGCACACACTTGTTTGGGCTTGCGAGCCGGCCAAAGAGTAGTAGACTAACGTTACGTTTTGAGTGGATGGCGAGCGCGAGACGCCAAAATGGATGCCAGTAAGATTCTGAATGGAAAGTTTATTTTTAAAAAGTTGCCAAATGGTTCCATTGACAAGACCAAAGTGATCTGTGTGTTTTGTCGTTGTGAACTGAGCTATCATCACAGCACGTCCAGTCTGAAATACCACTTGATGGTCAAGCACACAGCTGATGCCGCCCCCTCGTCAAAGCCGTTATATTGTGTGAGAGATTATTTGCTCCAAGTGAGAATGTTAGTGTGAAATTGAACACTACAATATGCCAATTTTATTTTCAATAAAAAAAACATTTGCACAAAGCAAGCCAATCCACTTTTCCATGTTGATAAGAGCGTTTAAAATGAGAAAAAATATTGGGACAAAAAGAAATCAAGGGACATTTAGAATAGATAAAAATGTGCAATTAATTGCGAGTTAACTATGACATTAATGCGATTAATCGCGATTAAATATTTTAATCGTTTGACAGCACTAATTAAAAAATATATTGACATAATTGTTTTTAGGTTGAAAATAACAATCCAAATTAAACCATCCAAACTGGTGTGACGTGGAGCTTTAGTAAATTTACTGTCAAAATAACCAGTAAGCTACCAGCTACAATAAGCTGACTGCACAGTATATACCTCCCACCAACCTGATTTAATTGTAACACCAGATCACCATGTGGTGCCATTGTTGCAGATAAATTGTTGAAATAGTTAGCTAAGAGAGGACAAACATTTGAAATAAAAGCAAAAGTAATGGTTAAATGGTTATAACAGTTAGCTTAACCTACTGGATAAAAGGTGAAATAGTTAGCTAAAAGTAATGAAAAAAAAGTTTTTAATAGTTAGCTTAACCTACTGGATGAAAGGTGAAATAATTAGCTAAAAGTAATGGATAAACTGTTAAAAAAAAGTTAGCTTAACCTAATGGATAAAAAGGTAAAATAGTTAGCTTAACCTAATGGATAAACTGTTGACAGAGACAGCTTCTGCTACTCAAATTGGTAGTAGTCTGGATGCAAACTTCACCAAACCAAACTAAAGCTGTTTTAACAATATCCATTTTTTGTGTTAAAAAAAAAAAAATCCTTATTTATTCAGTCTACCACACTTCAGCTACACATACGCTGAATGACTGTGGATTTAATTAGTGTAACCATAAGAAACTAACAGCTTCCACTTGGATTCACCTGGTTAACCTTCACTAATCCAGAAAAAAAGCATGTTCCTAATGTCTTATATACTCACTGTAATGAAGTATTTTTATTTTATTTTTTGCTGCTACTATCTGAATGAGCTAGAAGGGCTGAAAGGCAGCAGAGCTCGGCTTTGTTGTTGCAATTTGTTTCGTTACTTTTTGTTGATGGTGTTTTGGATGGTGTCGAATGTACAGTACCGTTTCTACCATGTTATTTTTTTTATGATGCACCAGAATTGCCCTCCGGGGACAAGAAAGATCTATTGAATTGAATACTGTGGTATGTTCACTGGCCAGGATCCAAGCAGCATTAGATAAGGCAGCTCATCAAAATAACTGACAGGTGCTATGGTGTTAAAAAAGCTGGTCCTGAAATGCATTTCCTGCTTCAAACAAATACATGCAGCCACCAATCAGAGCTGTAACAAATCAAGAACACCCCGTCATTGCCATTGTCAACTTTTTATGTAGCTACAAAGGCTAATACATTTGACTTTTTACCAAAGAAACCGATATTTCCAAACAGTTTTTTTTACTCATGATTAACCCAGAGGAGTTTCATGCCTACTAAATAATAATACATTTTATTTGTATTGCACTTTACATTACAGCAATCTCAAAGTGCTACAGAGCATATAATAATGCAATTGAAAAACTCAAAGTCAATAATTAAAATTAAAAAGATCAAGGTCAATAAATAGTTAAAAGGAAAACCTATAAAAATACATTTAGTAAAAAGCTTTTTTTAAAAGATATGTTTTTAGGTTTCGTTTAAAAACATCTGTAGTCTGTGGGGCCCATTAAAGCCTTAAAAGTGGTGACTGTAAGTCACCTTACACTGTCTACTTTTCTAATGCTTCACACCTGCAATAACTCCTCCCTAGCTATAAGTGGACTTGTCAAGAAAAAAAGAAAAAGAAAAACATTTTCAAATAAGGTCCGAGACAAGTCAATTGCTGCACACTCCAGGGAGCCTCACCATAATGGAACTGAGAAAAGATGTTCAACTCACGATGAATCAAGCCGGACCTTCGAATGTGTACGTTGAGAGCAAGGTTTTGAACAATGACAGGTGCATTAAATATTCATTATTGGGAGCAGTGGAGCTGGACATTTGGGATATTAAAACCAGGGCAGACGCGAGCAGTGTGGCAGTATTCATTACAACAGCAGAGTTTTGTCCACTTGTGAGTTTTGACATTGCAGCCAATATCTTTTGTGTGGCAGCTCAGTCCCTCTGGCAAACACCGGACAGAAGAAGCAGAGAAAGAGTAACGTGTTGAAAGGAGGGATTGGACAAGTCAATTACTGCAACCGCAGGGGAGCCTGGCAGCCTGGCTACAGTACAGACAAAGTAATAAGCAGTGATTTTCAGTCGCAGTCCCTTTACTGTAACTCAGTCGCATCGCGCGCGTGTGTGTGTTTGTGCCATTGGGGGGTGTATGATTTATGGAAGACTGTGTGTACAGTGCGAGTGTTGTGCATATTAGAAACCATGTACGTACGTGTGTGTGTGTGTGTGTGTGTGTGTGTGTGTGTGTGTGTGTGTGTGTGTGTTTTGCGCTAGTTGTTATTCCAGTGCTTTCTTTTCCGCTGGGATGCTTAGATGCAGAATTAAAGTGATTTCTTTGTCAGCACTTTGCAAAAACCTACTGTGACTGTGTTCATATGTGTGTGTGTGTGTGTGTGTGTGTGTGTGTGTGTGTGTGTGTGTGTGTGTGTGTGTGTGTGTGTGTGTGTGTGTGTGTGTGTGTGTGTGTGTGTGTGTGTGTGTGTGTGTGTGTGTAGGACACAATGCTCTTTAAAAGGGCTTAAACAAATACCAGAATGACAGAAGCTAGATATCCTCATTAAAAAAACAGAGATACAGAGGTTGATAATGAGGTAAACTTTGGGAAAAAAATTAGAACTTTGTGAGAGTGCGAGGCAACATGCTTCATTTTCAAGTTATGATAATCTCCCAAAAAAACAACAGCCCTGTGCTTTGGGCGCACATCAATTAAGAGTTTGTTCACAAAGTGGGGCAAAGCAAAACCGCAGTGTTAACAGGAGGGAGGAGGTACTTGCTACTAAGAACACCACAGCATTCAGACTGCGGGACTCAGTTTGTCTGTGTTGAGTCCCAAGCAGTTATTCCTGATCTTTGACAGCTGCCTTCAAACTGCCAACATATGGCAAAAAAAGACTAATCAAAATACAAAAGGTGTTTCAAACATTCAAACTACACGATATTACAGTCTAATGATGAACTTGTGTGCACTTTATCAGTTATCTTTTGAGATGTCATATTAATACCTTGTCCTAGCCCCGTTAAGGACTGTCTCATCCTCTGCGTAGGAGGCAGTCCTGGATGGCTCAGTTTAGGCAATCGGCTGTGCTCTTTATTGGAGCTGGGGAAGTTAACCAGAAGAGCATTTGCAAAATCTAACATTTAGCCTTCATCCTTAAAGTCTTTTCTGTTGTACAGTGTTTCCTCTATGCTGACCCTGCAGTGGTGGCCCGCCACGGCACCAGAAACAAGGCAGACGCACAACGCAGTCGCGGCTGCGGTTGTAAGTGCACTAGGGTTGGGTACCGAACTCTGTACTTTTTTGGGTACCGACCGAATTACGTCGGTAGTACCGAGGACCGATTCGTGCTAAATCAAACAGTACCAAATTTTGGTAGCCTACCTGAGAGCGCGTAAGCGCAAGCTTTTCTGTCCTCTCTGCATATTGACAGAGAGCAGAGCTCCGACACACACACACGCACGTGTGCGCAGAGGTGCGAACAGAGTAAACTCGTCGAGCAAACTACGTCGGCTCTGCAGTTTTGTTGAAGTCACAGTGAGTCAATGCCGATAAAGTGGTTTAGAGTGTGGTTACAGTTTTTCAAAACTTCACACAGACCTGCCCCGATTGCTAAGAAAAAAAATCCTAAGGAAACTACTGTATGAACAAAAAATGCGGTTTCAAAACAGATAAAGATAAGACATAAATCTCACTTATGTGTCGCTTGTCAAAGTAAGTTTTCCAGCGTGAAATGGGCTCATTGTTGCCCATTGTGTCTGTTGAGGAAAACACATCCCCAGGCACAAAAGAATGCGGTTCTTACCATCTTTTAAGTTTTCAAGGAGGTGAAGAAGATGCCACACTAGAAAACTTGGATAGGTGGCATAAATGAGAGATTCATGCTAATGCAGTCTAATACAAATGAGATCTCCATTAAGGTTATCATGTTCAAGTTTTGTTGAAACGGTTTCAGATTCAGTGACACTGGGTTGATACCTGGACTGTCAAACTAGAAAGTTGCTGAGTTCCCGCGGTAACAAACTGTCATCAAATCTTTTATCTCTCCTGTCTTATTAGCAGAGTAGTGTACCAAACATTCAGCTAGCAGCTTCTCATTTTTAGCCGGTGCAGTCGGTTTCGATGTCAAATGTTGCTAGCGTCAAATCAGCTGTTGCTGATGAATGAACGTTAATTCTGTGAGTAACTTGATGGCGGGCCAAAATAAAACATGCCTGTTTTCAGGTTAAAATGCTTTCTCTGCAGCTGGTGTCTGTACTCAGCAAATATACTGTATGTAACACCACTGTACAACCGTGAGTGATTTTCTGGTTCCCATAACACAAACCGAATGATACATCTTCTTTAGTAATATGATCTAGCGGATCACGTCATGTCACTGTCAAGAGTCGCATTCTGCCAGTTAAACTGCATTTCATATATCAATAAAGTTAATCAGTTTAAAAGTTCTAAATCAGGACCTTTAGTATTTGAGAAAGTTGCTTGTGAAAAATAAGTTATGCCAATCAATATGCTACTGTTATTTCAATGTGCCAGATACATACTGTATTTCCCAATTTCATATCATATGTACAATGTTTTACTATGTAGCATCTTTGGTAAGAAAATGTGTTTTACAAGGAATTGAATTCTGGATTCAGACTGGATAAAATGCTGTCAAACCCAAATCGCAACGGGTCACAAGAATTGGCTTTACGCTGTTTAAAAAGGAAACCATTAATAAAGCACAATGCATTCCTGTCTTTCGTTAGGTCCCCTGTATTGCAAAGAATGTTGCAGTGTCCTCGAAAACATATTAACCATTAAAAATAAGTTCTATTATAAACATAATGAATAGAAAATAGGTTAAATAAACCCCTTTACAGTTCTTTAAACAGAGGATGGAGACATTTTCAGGCATCTTGGTGCCAATTTGTGGTGCAATGTAAGAATGTATAACCAGACTGGACTTAAAAAGGTAAAAGCTCTGAAGTTAAAATAAACCAGTCCAAACATGACTGCGCCAGTTGAACTGCAGAAGCAGAACATTTCTCAGCGCTGCTGTGTTCCACTCCTTCATCCTCAAAAAATTAACGAATGGGGATTTCTGAAGGAGTGCTAAATGAGGGAGACTGAGGGAAGAGTGTGCAATTATGAAGGGAAGACAAGCATGATGTGACAAACAAAAGTTTACTGAGGAGAAAGGGGGAGAGAGAGAGAGAGAGAGAGAGAGAGAGAGAGAGAGAGAGAGAGAGAGAGAGAGAGAGAGAGAGAGAGAGAGAGAGAGAGAGAGAGAGAGAGACTAAAAACTAAATATATAACATCCAGGTGCAAAACCAATTCCAACTTAACATAGACTGGTGTTAAAATGTCTACTGTCAGCAATGCTAAACCAGACCATTTCTGCTATACACTCTTGCTACAACCCAGTACAGGAAACACACGGAAACACGGACACACGGACACAGACACACAGACACACAGACACACACACACACACACACACACACACACAACTGGGTTCTTGGGTGCTAGGAAAGTGCACTCAGGCATTTTACAGTATCGAGGTCGGCCTCGGCCATGTTTTGCTGAGCCTCATCAATCTCCAAGAGCTGTTACCAACAACCTGAGAGCAGGTGGGAGGTTTTGAATAAAGAAGGAAGGAAGGAAGGAAGGAAGGACAGGGAGAAGGTGTGAAGATATGATGGAGGGAAGGATAAGGGAGGAGGCGGTGTGAAAGACAGGAAGCAAGACAGAAATAGAGGATGAGGAAAAATGAAAATATGCAGAAAAAAGACGCAAAGAAAGAAAAGGTGTAACTGAGTGGAGCAAGTAAAAACAGATAACGGGTAAGATGCAACAAAAAGAGGATAAGAAAATAAAGGAGACCACATGGGGAGAGAAAAACACGGCACTTAAGAGAAGTGGGAGGAGAAGTGATGGATGTTGGGGGGTAGTACAAAAGAAGAAAAGAGAGATGAAAAAAAAGAAGAGAAGAGAAGGGGGGAAAAGGGTGTCAAAAATGAGAAATAAAGAAGGATGAAAAAAAGCAGCTTTAAGGGCGAGAAGGAGAAAATCAGAAGGCTAGAAAGAGAGGAGATACCAAGGTGGGAGGAAAATAAGCAGCTTATTAAAAAGGGACTGGGCTGGAGACAGGGAGAAAAAGCAGCAGCAGCTTTTTCCTTTGCTATCCTCCTGAGAAATCTGTGGATAATATGTTGCAGAGGAAAAACATTTTGCTTACCGCCCCTTAAGAACAGGCTTAACTAGGGGAAACCAAAAGGCATGGTAGAGAGAGATAAAAGGCTGCTGCTGACGGCAGCCGATTCAGCTGAGGCGCTGGACAGAACTGGGTTGTGGCGTCTTTATCACCTTATTTAACATAATTTGACATTTGGTGGAAGCTGTGATTCGTGATTGTGAGTTAAAGTATCATCTGGGTGATTTCAGTATTAAGAGTTGTAACAGTAGGAATGGAAGAGCAGCCTTCTGTGCAATCTAGTGGGCCACACGGGGAAAGAAACCCAATCTTTAATACGTTGCATCAGTGTCATTTTAGACCCAGTACAAGACAATAAAAAAGAAATCCATCCACCAACAAGCATGAACAACTTAAAACAATCCTTAAATAAATTGGGTCAATGCAAAACATTACCCGACCTCAGATCTAGTTAAAAACATGTAATATAAGCAGTGAGAAATTAAATTAAAAGTTTTTTTTTTTAAAAGCTTCATGAGATGACAATCTCTTTAATTTTAGCCCAGTTTAGGGTGACAAAGCACAGGTTCTTTAGGGTTGGATTCTGCTTTTTTTGCTCCTGAAAGTCAGTACGCTCACATGAAAGCTGTAACCCTGAAAACATTCCATTTCATACGAGCTCCACCCTCCAAAAAAAAAAAAAGGCTCACAAGAATTTTCGAGCACCACCTGTCATTTTTCCTATGCACTAATGCAGCAATATGTATTAAATTCTATTTTAAATATGAGATTATTCTGCATATATACACTACCGGTCAAAAGTTTGGGGTCACTTAGAAATTTCCATTCCACTCCATTACAGACAGAATACCAGCTGAGATCACTTGCATTGTTTTTTTTTAACCTGGGCAGCAGTTTTCAGATTACATTATGTGCTTACATAATTGCAGGGTTCTCCAATGTTTTCTCAGTTAGCCTTTTAAAATGATATCAGATTAGTAAACAGAATGTGCCTTTCGAACATTGGATGAATGGTTGCTGATAATGGGCAATGTAGATATTAGATTAAAGATCAGCCACCCACTCAGATCAGCTGGTATTCTGTCTGTAATGGAGTGGAATGGAAATTTGGAAATGGAAAAGTATTTTTTTTTTGTATTTATTTATTTGTAAAGGACAACACACATTAATCAACATTTCTGTAAATGTGCCAGTGTTAGCCAGCCGGCTAATTTTCAACTATAGTCCTTTGGCCAGATGATTTTAGACCAGAGCAGCAAGAAGCAGCAAGATATTAGTGCAGGTTAATCTATACAGACAAAAGTCAAAGAGACATTAGTACAGATTAAACTACACAGACAAGAATCAACAAGACACCATACAGAAAAGATTTCTCAGCTTGCCATGCAGTGCCACAGGAAGCATCAAAACCCCAGCGTAACTATACATCAAACAGTATCCACCTTCAGTATAGGAAGCCATGCAAACATCAGAACACATTCAAGTAACATAGACCTAACCCATCTTCTAACACCGCTCAACCATGCAAAGCCGTAACAGCAGTAATGAAAAGATGATACTAGGTTACATCAGTAGTTAGGTATGCGTTAATATGGCACTGAGATGGTAAAATATTTAAAATACAATTCAATTTTTCATACATCCCCAAGAAACGCAAGGCGAGTTAAATTTGATACCGGGCAAGATATCAACACATCAAACATGTTAGCAGCAGTTTATCAGTAATAACAACAATAATATAAAAAATACTGGTTTAAAAATGTTCACAACTCTGACTATGCAAGAGCCAGGCCTTGAGACTTTGTGTGAAATGATGGTAGGTGGTGCAGTTTCTTATTTCATTTTGGTAAAGTGTTCCACCTATTAGAGGCTCTAACAGAAAAACACGATTGACTAAAGGAGCTGGACCTGTAAGGGGTTACACAGTCCCCTCTCAGAATTTTTTTGTTTTATAAAATTATTGAGTGGTGGAGGTGCTTTGCCATTCAGGATCTTAAACATTAGGCAGGTGTCATTGTATTTAATTAGATTTTCCCAACTAAGGATGTCATGTTTGTTAAGAATTTTACAATAATTATAAGTATTGTGTTTTCTGTCTAGCACTTTCAGGGCCTGTTTATACAAAGAAAGAACAGGCTTAAGGGTTGTATCTTTTGCTTGCGTCCAGCTTGTCATACAATATAGTAGATGAGGGATAGTCATCGAATCCAAATATAATTTTGCTGCTGAAGTTGTTATGCAGCTTCTTATATATTTAAAATTGGCTATATTGTATTTAGTTATTTGGATTACTTTTTTCACTTGTTTTTTGAAAGACAAGTTGGAGTCAAGGATGATAGCAAGATATTTGACATGAGAGACAACTTGAATATTCTCACCAGACACATAGATTTTGTGATCACAATCTGTAGTGGAGTGTGTCTTTGAAAAAAACATACAAACAGTTTTCTTAGCACTTAGACACAAGTGAGAATCTTGAAGCCATGTAGTTACATTTTTCATTGCTAAATTAAGTTTACGAATTACTTATTTTTTAGTTTTAGCATGGACGTATATTATAGTATCATCTGCATACATCTGAACTTCACACCCTGTACAAATTGATGGTGAGTCATTTACGTATAAGCTAAACAACAGAGGTCCTAAGATAGAACCCTGGGGCACACCCATCTCATTGATCATAACGGGTGATGTTTCATTACCCACTCTTACACACTGAAACCTATCTGCAAGATAAGACTTCATCCAATTCAACACGTTAGATGAAAAATTTAAATTCGCTAGTCTAGAAATGAATATTTGATGATTCACAGTATCAAATGCCTTTTTAAAATCCAGGAATATAGCCCCAACAACACCTCCTTTACCTAATTTAAGTTTAATGTTCTCCAGGAGGAAGCAATTTGCCGTCAGTGGAATGATTTACTCTAAAACCAAATTGCATAGGATGCAGTGTGTAAGGGCTAGTGTTGAGATGAGTGGTCATTTGTTCAGCAACACATTTCTCTGCAATTTTTGAGACAACTGGTAAGATACTAATAGGCCTGTAGTTGCTCACATCAGTTGGGTCCCCTGTTTTATAGACTGGGACAACTATGGCTGACTTCCAATCTTTTGGAAATTTCCCTTCTGTAATTGAAGCATTTATTAACTTTGTTATTGGCTTAATTAAGGTATCTGTATGACTTTTTATAAGCATGGCATCCAGTCCAAAAACATCCTTTGATTTAGAATTTTTAAGAGAGTTCAGAGTTGTTTTTACTACAGATTCAGAGACATCTGTTAGAGAAAAGACCGGTTGAGAGTCATCTATAGATGGTAAATCTTGGGGTGCAGGATAATTACAGTTTACTATTTCCTTAACAGAATTCATAGTTCAAGATAGTGGCATACCCAGACAAGGTTTCTTATGACCGGGGTATCATAAAGTCATGCTTTCGCCATCCCGGAGGAAGAGACGGGAGAGCAACAGATGAAGACAGGTAGAGTGAAAAGGAGAGAAAAAAAGAGGGCGGGAGAGAAAATGTCAAACTGCCTGGCCTTTTCTTGGCAATCCCACCACGATAACTGTCTGTGAAATTAATCTTCTGTCATCTTTAGATAGGAATCTCACACTTATCTGTCTCCACCCACTACTGCCTCCGATTCATCATTTCCTCTTCCATTTAAATGCTTTCTCTTTCCCTTTTTCCAGTTCTCCATTTCCCCCTTTTAACCTTCCAATCCTCTCCTTTTAGCTGCACTTCCTGTTCTGATATTTACAGTATCTCCACCTGCCTTCCCCCCTTTCTGAGGACGGGATGCTCTTTCTCTCTCTGTTGAAGCCATTATCCCCTGCCTGGTTACTTATCTTCTATCTGTATCCCTCCCTCCCCGTTATCGCCCCTTTTGTTATGGTGTTTATGCAGTTGTTTGAATTAAACCCTGCTTGCAAGACTGGATGACTCAATAATAGACTTAATTAAATTAGTGGATTTTCACCCAATGATACAGTGAGGACCAGGACTCATTAAAACGAATAAAGATTATGATGATGAAAACACTGATCAGTGTCTGTCGATCTCAATCTCCTGATCGAGTGGAGTGGAACATCACCATATTTAAACCATCTTTCGGTTAAGAGTTCAACTTTTGCCGCAGTGCAATGTGACTTCATCCTGCAATACACAGCATTGGCCATTCAAGTATGTACGGCAACATTCCACAGATTACTTTGTAACACGGTTAAGGATTACCTCCTTAAGTTTAACGAATGAGTTAGTTAACACGGCAATGGTCTCGGTCTGAATAGGCGGTAATGTCAAGTGGTCAAGCTAATAGACTACATTTGTCAATGAGATCAGTCGCAGTTACTCCGATTTGCACAAAGTGAAGTAAATAAGACCTGATGCCGAAATGTTTTGATGCGCGTTGCGCTGGAAAGTAACAGCTGCTGCAGCACTTGGAATATTAGTTGAAGAGAAGACACTTGTGGAACTTCAAGAGTGCAAACACTCAGCATAGGAATGCCAACAAAAGATCACTGATTTGTTACGAAAAATCTGTGTTAAAACTTTTCAACATTCTTTGACTAGATATTATTTCTGTAAACAGAAAATATAATGGCCTACTTAATTACTATTATCGGCTGCTTTAATCATATCTCACTGGACTGGAAGTCATTAAAAGTCAGGAGAAAAAAGAGAGGAGGTGTCGATGGGAAACAGAAAGGTGAAGACGTGTGGAAAAGAACAGACTGTTGCAGTGCTGTTCCTTTGTCTTCGGTTGTAGTACCGAACTGAGAGCTCTGGTAAAATAACTTTGTAATGCGTCTTTGAATATGCGTTTCTCTGTCCGTATCTGTCCCTCCATGTTTCCACCTGTTTATAGCCTCTCACACTCCGTATGTGTCAGATAAAACAGAGCAGCAGATTTTACACCTGCTTTTAATTTCAGACACAACTTCCTCTGCCGGAGTGGTCAGTCAGCAGTGATTCATCTGCTGCAGCGGACAGTTCTATAAATTTCCATTCTCACCTCCCATATTGTGCTTTTCTAAGCAGGAATGCCCTAAAGTACTGCACAGTCCTTTGGTAAAAGCAAACACATTTAAGTTGCTGAGCACCTAAAAAGCCACAAAGCCAAAGTAAATATCCCCATGGTCTCTGGAGCTGTAGCCCACTCTGACACAAGCACAGTAAAGAAGACCCTCTGCCAGACTGAGTCATACGCTCGATACTAATCTCAGCACAATGCAAACAATCACTTAAGACTAAAGACTGGTCTGGTTTTACCTGATAAACGGTAAAGGTAAAGGTATGCTGTTTAATGATGCACGTCATTGTACAGCAACAACAACAAAGGAGCGGGACCAAAACAACACATTAATATGAAATGTTTATAAAGATTAAAAGCTGTTGTAATGTTATCTGTAACTGACTTATGAAGGAATTATCTCAAGTGGAGTTGAAACTTAATGTGTAGGGGTGACTTTTTGGAAGAAACTCATTGATGCTGATGCCAGTCATTAGGTTTACAGGGCCTACTGTTATTAATACTACCAGTAATGAAGTGGTGCTGATTTTGCCGTTCTGGTCTATGGCGTGTGGAGATATGTGTCAGGTTTGGACGAGGTCTTCTCAGGCTACAGTCAGTTCTGGATCAAACTGCTGGTCGGGTTCATTCGTTGATAATAAAACACCAAAAACATACTGTAGAACATAACCACACTTGGGTGGCATTTCATTTGAGTAACGCTGAAAACCTTAATGGTTCAGGTGAATACATCCATCCAGCAAGCTGCCTGATGTAAAGCTAGTGTAAACGACACAGCACAGAGAGGAGGAGGGTGGGTGAGAGGATGGGAGAAATGGATGGAAGGAAAGGGAGAGATGCTTACGTGTTTCTCTCCTTCAATTCTCTTGTCCGCCTGTTGAACAGCCTCCAGGTACTTAAAATGCATCTCCATCAGTCGATCAACCTGGAGAGACAATGAAAGGAGGCGGACAGAGAGAAAGTGAGAGAAATATGAGAGAGGAGGGAGAGAGCACAAAGAAGAGATAGAACAAGATGACACTTGGAGGGCAGATATGAAAAATGCAATTTAGGATAAATATATAAAACCAAAAATTATTTCATAAATGTGATTTTATGACTTAATAATACATATGCGTTGTCCACTCCCGATATGTTCGTATGTTCGTGGAGCAATATTTCAGCCGTGTTCAAATGATGTCTTCATTTTCTTCACAAAAGCATTCAAGATTGCTTCAAGACAGTTTGCTGCCAACCTCTTAGATTGTTAAGGGGAGGGTTTATCAAGAAGACAACAAAGACAAGCAAAGGTGAACATTTTAAGATTCTAATTTGTTGTATTAACATAAGTCAAAGACATTATACATCTCCGTATAATGAACAAATAACTGAGTACGTGGATGATGTAAATGACAGTCAAAGATAACTTAGTGGTGAAGAAGACATCAGTGTTTGATATGCACGGCAGTTTTCCGCATTAAAAGCCTTGAGTCCTATTAAAACGGCCCTTAGCAACACACTAAATATGTGAAAATCTTTGCATGACTGAGGGGAATTGTGGGAGTTAACAGAAAGAAATGTTGCAGCTGAGGTGTCAGGCTTGATATTTTATTCACTTTCTCAAGTTCTGTAACACGTGGCAGAACTGAAGTATACACGGGTACAGAGAAGTGCAGTCACTGGCTGAGTGGCCTGGATGTGAACCTGCCTTGCAAATGTCTGCTTCTTCCCTCTGCCAAAAAATAAGATTAGAATGATACACTTGGATACAGTGACTTTATGATAACTACGTTTTAGCCGGTTATTTGTTCCAGCCAAATGTCTTCTGTGTCACTTCTGACACAGAAGTAAGTGGCCTTGATAAACATGCATGAAGAGAGTGAGTAAGGGTAACCACATAGTTCGAAATTTCTCGCGACATTCTGATTTTCAAATCAGTCAAATGTTGCTGATTGGTACGGGAAATATGTGTCATCACATTTGTCCAACTAAGCTAGGGCAACTTCAAACCAGCTAAAAACTGCAGAGGAAAACTGAAACCGTTCTAACTTTGGCAGAACATATCGTGTTCATGTAAGACATCATCGGCCATAGTAAGGAACTTGAGAAAATATGTTTTAAGGGCCTTTAAATGTAGGAAATGTCAGGCCTGTTCTGGTTCAAGTTGGATGTTCGGGATACAAACACCTCAGCTTAGACATCCCTGATGAAGCAATCCGCTGGCAAAAACAGTGGATGCAGAAAAAAAAGAGAGAAGGAAGGAGGATAAAAGAGGAAAACATCCGGAAGATGACGAAAACTAACCTTCTCACAGTCATTCTCTGTGAACTTGTTGAGGAGTCTGCTTCTCTGTTGGGACTTGAGATTTCTCAGCATGGAAGCGATGATGGAGCAGACGTGTTCTAAGGAAAGGAAGTGAAAAGTAAGGATAAAGCTTCCTTGTTTATATCACCGGGACAGTGTCTTAAAACATGTTTTCAACAGCTTAGTTTTATGAAATGTTTATTCTAATTAGATCTTTACAAACACGTATTTCCTTCTTCGTAGAATCACTGAGTGCCTCTCTCGCTCTTTTAGACAAACACATACAGCATGGAAGCCTCCTACATGAGACCACCTCATGAAAGAGCCCATTGTGTTTTTCAGTAAACCCAACAGGTGCATGTGCTTTAATTAACACATGAGCTACTGTTATGCTCCTTAGCTAAAAATAGTAGTTTAAACAAAAAAAGTGATCACAGCAAAGCTCATTCCCACCCACCCACAGCCTCCAGAAAGAACAAATTGATTAGCACGTGATAATTTGCAATTACTGCACGCAGCCAGCCAAGCATGGATACAGAGAGTGCACACAGAACAAGAGGAGGAGAAAATGTTAATGAAATTTAGAAATCAATTTTCATTTTAGGGCATGCTGGAACATGCGTAACAGTTTTGCCTGTGGCTGAAGTACATTTCTCACGGTGATAGGAATGTGTCTGTGGCAGCTCTAGGGCCATTTAGCGAAGGGGAGGTCTAGAAACATGTTAATTGACTAAATTAGCAACAAAAACTGGTTAGTCCCATTGAGTGCCCTTGTTAACCCAATTCATGCTATGCAAGATGTGTAATCTCATTCAAAGACCTTCTTACTTACAGGCTGCACCAGTAAGTGACAACCCCGATATAATATTTCTCTATGATATTAAATGAACAATAAACTGTGCACACATGGGGGGACAGAATATGACATTGTAAAATCTCTGGATATACAGAGTGGGGAAAAAAGTAGTTGGACATTATCAAAAAGAGGTCAATATCCTCTCTCATTGAGGCTCTGCAGTTGCTAAGCAACAAGAGTACAGGAATCAATCCCATTTTTGCTTTTTAAAAAGGGGCCGTGTTTGCCGTTAGCTCCCTTTGTGCAATCCCCTACGACCCGCAGCTCCCTTTCTCACGAGACTTGAAGGCTGACAACACTGAAGGCTATAACACCTGCCAATGTCAAATCTTTCAGAATATACAGATATCCATCTACGTTATATGGTTATAAGTCAGGAAAATGTACAGCAACACAATACAACACGCACTGGAGTCGTGCTTCCTGAATCCTTTGACTGAAAGGCCAAATTAAGGGATCTATGGCTGTAATACAAACTACTAGATTTGGATTTAGGTGTTTGGTGTGTCAGCGGGTGCAAATTAAGTTTTTTTTTTTTTGTTGAAAGTAAAATCCCCTCTCCGCATGTCTGTATAAATCATGGATATTATGGCATGTCAGAAGAGCAGATGCACTGTAAATGCACTTCACAGTTTTACGAGTGGTTGACTGGTATTAAATGTAACGTTTAAACTGTATGTTCTGGTTGTACACCAGGTACTTTCAGTCCAAGGTCCTTTTATTTTAATGTAGACAACCTTCTTTCCTGTACACAATGACAAGGAGGCTAACTGCCATTTCCGAAAGGACGCTACTTTATCACCTTGATCCGAGTGGTAATTGATGTCACCACCTCCACGCCCTGCCGGGGAGGGTATTGATCGCTGGCTGTGGAACGTTCTCTCCAAAGAGTTTAAAACTAAACAGCGACCGCTCCGCAGAGATTTGTGAAGGGGGGAAGGCAGAATTACATCTCGGGTACAAGATGGAGGGCAAGGGCCTTTAGAAAGGTGTCCAATCAATACTTGATTTAGATGCTTTGCTTCACACTTGAATCTCGAGTATAAAAACAAGAAAAGAACAAGAAAACAAGGTACATTTCAATCATCTCTCAGCAACATCTATCGCAAAATCTTTCAAAGAGTCATGACAAAACAGCAAAAATCAAATGCATAATAAAAAATGTTACATTTAAAATGCACAAGCAAGACCAATCTTTTGCACATTGCTGTCACACATATTGTTGGGTGTTTTAAATACAGACTGATGACCATTAATGGACTCCACTGCCACTTGCCGCATACTAATCGATTGTATCTAAAGTGGGGTCAAGTCCAGCAGCACAATATACTGTATGTGATGGCCCTGTTGTATGATCTGACAATGGCATCAAATGTTGACAATCACGGTTGGAGAGTTTGTTGGAGCAAAAAGGACAAGAAAAGCTGGAAATGGAAGTTTATGAGTTTGAGGCCATTGACCAGCTGGAGACACGTGGGCAGAGAAAGAAACACACCACACGGCCATGAAGAAAGAGGCTAGGTATAATTCACAAAGAGAGCATTTTATTAGCTACATGGTGTTATTGGAGTTGGCATCTACATAAGGGAATGCACAAAACCCACCCATCATCTGGAACTACTTCCCAGTCAACTTTTGCTTGAGGGATATTGCATTCAGATGGCCCTACTCATGTCTTAATGCTGGCCTTCACTCATTCTCCATTAATCATTCACCGTTTGCCTCATCTTCGCCCCAGGGGATCCGTAACATGGAAATAACCCTCAGTGGCCTGGATTCATTTATTGATTGACAGCTGAAGAAAGTGCTGTTTAGTTCTGAGGAGAGACACTGGATTACCTGTGCCCTGGGGAGAGCAATCAGCCTCCCAGTACTACAGGCTAACCTGCAAGGGGTTATAGAGACTGCATTCACTGTCTGAAGCAGCAGGACTGAATTCTGGCTCTAAACTCTCAGAGAAAGAAGACAAAAATCGGGACACATAATTATCAGCACATGGTGTACATGCTATTGTAATTTCTGTTAAAACAATTCATCATAATGTGTCACGTCCAGAACAAAAAAAACCTCAAGAGTAATTGTGTTTTATTTGTAATTTACAGTTTCCTGACTGTTGTGTTGAAATCAACGTTGCAAAAAAACCTGTAGAAATGAAAACATCAAATAGGTTAGACCAGAGTGTTATTTTTCTAACTTCCTATGTACCCACATTTAGACAATTAACAATTAGCCTAGTCTCTCTTTCTTTATCTTGCTCTTTTTTTAGACTAGTCATGAAAAGAAAATCCCCATCCCGATGCTAGGGACAACCACTGCTTACTTAATCTATAAATGCAAAAGACATTGTTGCAGCCTTATGGCTTGTGTTTGATCAATCTGCTACACTTAGCACAGCAAACTTCACCCCAATAATTCCTGTGCAACAGAAATTACTACCTCTGTAGGACATTTCCACTTTAGGAACTTTACATGGTCACCAAGAACCTTGTGATGAACTAAGGAACTAAAACTGTGTTTTGACCGGGGAACTAATCTCTAAATGTAGTTCCTGTAAAATAGTTCCGGGTGGCAAAAAAAAGTACATTCTTAGGTGCTTTCCGACCACATAGTACTTAGCAGTTCTAAGAACTACTCTCCCCCAAAATCTTTTTTTTCCGTTTGCATTCCCACTGTCTATGGGAGGCCTTACATGGCCAGCAGTGCCTGCACCTCCGCATCAGTCCACTTTTCCGAGTTCCGCATTCCATCCATTTTTGTAGTAATTCACGTAATGTTTTGCTCAACACAGGCGGGGATTATTATACTCGGAACAGACCCTGCCTCTGCCTGCTGCTGACTGTGTGTGTGTGTGTGTGTGTGTGTGTGTGTGTGTGTGTGTGTGTGTGTGTGTGTGTGTGTGTGTGACGGCCGGCGAGCCGCAGGACACGCTTGTGGAGTTTAACTCCGAAAAGACAGTTAACCACAGGTTCCCGTTAATCTTATGATGGACATGTGTTGTGATATTTAAACAAACGAACCGTCAACGGCGAAATTGTGGTGTCTTTCATAGTAATGCTGTATGAAGAGGAATCCGCTGACACTGATCTGATTATAAAAAGGTTTATTACAAAGATTCATCATCAATTTACAAACTCCTGCAGAGAGCTTGGAGGACGACCAAACCAATTCCTTCCAATACGTCGTTCTGAAGTTCTGCTGTTAACACTGGTATATATTCTGTACATTGTATAACCTAAAGTGGGAGGGTATATGTATGAGTTGAGATACAGTGAGGAAAATAAGTATTTGAACACCCTGCTATTTTGCAAGTTCTCCCACTTAGAAATCATGGAAGGGTCTGAAATTGTCATCGTAGGTGCATGTCCACTGTGAGAGACATAATCTAAAAAAAAAAAAAATCCAGAAATCACAATGTATGATTTTTTAACTATTTATTTGTATGATACAGCTGCAAATAAGTATTTGAACACCTGAGAAAATCAATGTTAATATTTGGTACAGTAGCCTTTGTTTGCAATTACAGAGGTCAAACGTTTCCTGTAGTTTTTCACCAGGTTTGCACACACTGCAGGAGGGATTTTGGCCCACTCCTCCACACAGATTTTCTCTAGATCAGTCAGGTTTCTGGGCTGTCGCTGAGAAACACGGAGTTTGAGTTCCCTCCAAAGATTCTCTATTGGGTTTAGGTCTGGAGACTGGCTAGGCCACACCAGAACCTTGATATGCTTCTTACAGAGCCACTCCTTGGTTATCCTAGCTGTGTGCTTCGGGTCATTGTCATGTTGGAAGACCCAGCCTCGACCCATCTTCAATGCTCTAACTGAGTGAAGGAGGTTGTTCCCCAAAATCTTGCAATACATGGCCCCGGTCATCCTCTCCTTAATACAGTGCAGTCGCCCTGTCCCATGTGCAGAAAAACACCCCCAAAGCATGATGCTACCACCCCCATGCTTCACAGTAGGGATGGTGTTCTTGGGATGGTACTCATCATTCTTCTTCCTCCAAACACGGTTAGTGGAATAATGACCAAAAAGTTCTATTTTGGTCTCATCTGACCACATGACTTTCTCCCATGACTCCTCTGGATCATCCAAATGGTCATTGGCAAACTTAAGACGGGCCTTGACATGTGCTGGTTTAAGCAGGGGAACCTTCCATGCCATGCATGATTTCAAACCATGACGTCTTAGTGTATTACCAACAGTAACCTTGGAAACGGTGGTCCCAGCTCTTTTCAGGTCATTGACCAGCTCCTCCCGTGTAGTTCTGGGCTGATTTCTCACCTTTCTTAGGATCATTGAGACCCCACGAGGTAAGATCTTGCATGGAGCCCCAGTCCGAGGGAGATTGACAGTCATGTTTAGCTTCTTCCATTTTCTAATGATTGCTCCAACAGTGGACCTTTTTTCAACAAGCTGCTTGGCAATTTCCCCGTAGCCCTTTCCAGCCTTGTGGAGGTGTACAATTTTGTCTCTAGTGTCTTTGGACAGCTCTTTGGTCTTGGCCATGTTAGTAGTTGGATTCTTACTGATTGTATGGGGTGGACAGGTGTCTTTATGCAGCTAACGACCTCAAACAGGTGCATCTAATTTAGGATAATAAATGGAGTGGAGGTGGACATTTTAAAGGCAGACTAACAGGTTTTTGAGGGTCAGAATTCTAGCTGATAGACAGGTGTTCAAATACTTATTTGCAGCTGTATCATACAAATAAACAGTTAAAAAATCATATATTGTGATTTCTGGATTTTTTTTTTTAGATTATGTCTCTCACAGTGGACATGCACCTACGATGACAATTTCAGACCCCTCCATGATTTCTAAGTGGGAGAACTTGCAAAATAGCAGGGTGTTCAAATACTTATTTTCCTCACTGTAAAGGTCAACCATGAGTGTCCTATACATGGACTAGGAGAAACATAGTCACTTTTGTTTTAGGGCCCCTCTGCTAATGTCATCAACCATACCACATCACATTATGTATGGAATACATTTGAATTGAATATATGTAGGCGTAATTAAACATAAGTCAAGTTGTAAATCGTCAGATACTACAAAATAAAAGCCTCTTATTTACGAGAGAGGTCTGAGAGACCTCCTGCTTACAGCGAGGTGTCTGAGCATGACTGGGCCAGCGACGAGCTAGAGACCGGGGCAGGCGCTTGCTGGCTGTCGCCTCACTTCATGGAGCTTCTCAACTCCGAAAATTTTAAAGCAAATTGTCAATTCGGCATCAATTTGCGCAAGACTGCCTATATTCGAAATCTAAACAGTTAATTTCTCGCCTAAAACGTTGTCAGAAGTGAATTAAATGATGAATAAGATGGTGAAAATTGTTAAAAATGTCCCGTTGTTGGTTGTTGCTCTGTCTGCAAGTTCCGAGTTGGCAGTGGCCGTGACTTATAAGTTCGACCAATCAAGTACACCTAGGAAAAGGGAAAAGACCCTGCTCTGAAGTAGGAGCTAAAAAAGTACGCTACTGCGGCCAGAGGAACTTAAAAATCCCCCAAATTTTCCTGTCGGAACACGACGAAACAAGTGTTCTAGGAACGTTTAGTTCTAAGAACTGCAAAAATCCCTCCGGTTGGAAAGCCCCTAAGGTCCAGGAACAATAGGGGTAGAGTTGCAGTGTTGAATGTCATTGATAGGTCAAATACAGAGGCTGTGGCAACTACAACTTATGCACTGCTTAATTCACAAAACAGTGAGGTACTTGAAGAATTTAATTTCACTTCATTTAACATTTGGTCCAGGGACACCCGTCGAAACACCTGTATAAAATACTAGGTGAGAGTTATATCAATATTACGAGGGGTGGACCATTCTTGATGTACAATTAATATTGAAAATGAGAGTCAAGAGAGCTAGTGAGTGAATGAGAAAGAGAGTGAGGGGCTACCTGGTTGAAAATTGTGTTTTCAACACTGCTGTCGCTTTTAAATTCATCATTCGTCTAATTTGCCGAATGTTCGCAGTTCTTCAAATGCGGAAATATGGAAACACACTAAGAAAAAACAGTTTTTTATTTTTTATTTTCTGATATTTGTTTCTCTGGTGTCATAGTTCCTAGACCTTTGCAATCAAAGTGGGCTACTCGGGAGCAGAGCCATTTTGGCGACAGAAACTACAGTCCCTGGACTACAACAGTAACTAAATTCCTGTGGTCATAGATTAAGAGAAGTTCCAGACTTCTTGAAAAGGCTCCTGGAAAGTTCTTGTGGTGAAAAAGGCCACATGGCAGCTCTCCAAATTATATTGACTTCTCAGAAGACTGTAGGTAGAGCCTTGAACAAATTACTTAAAGCTGCGTAGTTTCTGTCGCCCCTGTGAGGAATTCTAAGTAATGACAACAACACTGTCAACATGATGCAAGTCTTCGGTGGTCGTGCACCATATAAAATAGTAGCGCACTATAGGTTTAATATTTTTGAATACGGTATACAGCAATGTTTGCTAAATGAAGCACCACATACTCTGTGCAAAGTATAAAAGCCCAGTCTACATTAAACAGTATGGTTGCTTTTATCCCATCTCTACAACAACATTTCTTTTGGTCTATATACAAAACAAGACATTATGGCTTTCATTCAAATTTTCTTATGAAACATACAGCATATTAAAATGTAAGTTCCACTTTCAAAATGGCTGATAAGAAAAGGTTTAGTAAAGTCCAACTGAAATTTAGTCATCCCTCTCCGTAGTGAGAAATAATATCAATGTGTTGTTGCAAACTGACGTTTGTCTCGTTCAACAAGCTAAGGTGCAGGACCAGACGTGTATTCATGTTTGTAAATTGGATAAGAAGGAGACTTTAGCGAGAAAGTTAATGGGGTCGGTCAAGGTCTGTGGCTCTTGTGTTGCGTAGCAGGATCGGTCTGGCTCAGTGTGACCGTCTGCTCTGCCTGTGATAAAACACTGAGGTCACTGTTTTATGCAAGATTTAAATTAAAACCAAAAACATAACCTTTTTGGTTTCTGATGTTTTCACAAAGGAGATAGATAGAGCAGATATGTTTGCTGTAGCAGTTTGGACTAATACTTATCCTGCACTCCTGAATGATAATTTTCTTGTAAATGGTGAGCATATCCTGTCCTCAACATCACATTAAGTGTTTTGAACTAAAAACCTTTCATATACATCTAAATATACACCAGCATATTTCGTCAGAGTACGAGTTTACAGAGAAAATGATCAATCCCCACCAGAGGAAAGACCAAATATGAAGATCTTAATTAGATGTGTCTTTACACAGGGATCTAACAGCAAATCCCTCTCTCTGAAACACACTATTAATAGGATTACATAGCAAGACTCTGACAACACAGATAACAATCAAACTTGAATCATGTAAAATGTTTCTGATCTCAATCCAATCTGAGCCAAAGGCACTCGGTGCTGGGAGGGGAGACGATCAAATGAGAGCTTCATTTGATTCTCTGCTTTTGACTGAAATATGTGACGCAAGTTTCATCATTTTATCCAGATAACCAAGGTTCTGTATTACAGGCACTTATCTAGTCTCATATTTTCTGCTATGTAGTCATGCTCTCTAAATCTCCATGTGTTAATATTAAGAGGATAAATACTGGTGATAAAGTAATGGAATGATAAAATTCCATCTTCTATCTTTGTAACAAAACTGCCATCATTTAGGCGGGGGTTAAGCATCTTATTTCTATCTTGTTCCCCTCACTGCATACTTCCAACTACAGAGCCACAAAATTAGAATTATTTTCTAACAGAGGGCTCTTTCTGCTAGTATGCTTCACTCTAACTTAACTACTTTACTGCATTCATTACAAAAAATAAGGGTGAAAACAAGGGCATATGCTACATTTGGGAGGTGTTTCTTATGGCATTCTAAACACATCAACTACAAGGGCCTCCGTTTGCTCCCTGAGCCTCTCCCGTGTGCACTCTCTCTCCACCAAACAAACACTCGCACGCACACGAGCACACAAACACTCTTCAGAGCTGGAGAGACGGAGCTATGACTATTGTGCCTCGCCTTGTAAATTAGTTGTTTACTTCTGCTCCCTCTCACACTGGCTCGCATCATTAGCCACCTAAATATAACAACCGGCTGCCACTAATTTCCATCATACAACCTCATTTTACTGGTAATGACAGAGTACATACACCGATAGACTGACGCCCTAAAAACAAGGTGAACGGCAGTGTCGTGACAAGAATATTTACGAGTAGAGAAATAATTTGTTAATTTGTTGTTTGGATTTTTTTTTTCCTTCCTCTTTTCTATCCACTTACAATGTCTCTATTAATTATGCCGTTCTGTATGCTAATATGGCCTGGCAATCCCTGGTCATTTGGGCTGTGTCAATTTCTGGAAAAGGATTTCACGGGGATCAATCTATGCACCGAGGTTTACGATAGAGAGTGCCATGGAAAGAATGTGAGAGAGAGAGAGCACTGAGAATGGAAAGACAGAGAGGTTCCTACTTCCTAATTACTTTGTTTGAAGTGGTTGATAGTTAATTAATCTACAGTGTTATTGTGTTATTCCGGAGAAACACTTGATTCACAACATTTTCAATTAGGTGTCTGAGAAAGAGGGTTCACTCAATACGCCATATATTATGACAGGCATCTCATTATGCCTATAGCTGTAGGACAAATCAATGGAGACAAGATGGGAAATCCCATACAGGTCGTATCAATTATGGAAAACCCATTCAAAAATGACATTTGCATGTACATATTTAATTGTTGTTCATTTGTATGGTTGAATGCAGGCTAATCTGCCAGATGATGTATATGTTGCGCTCTTTAGCGACACCACGATTACTGTGGTGGCATAGCCCAACTGAGCGCAATGTCACTTACCATGACAGCACAAATGGTTGAATTGATCGGTTATTTACTATGATATAATGAAAATAATCAAATCCTCAGCTTTTGAGAAGCTAGAACTATCAAATGTTTAAAAAAATACTTTTTGATTATCGAAATAGTTAGATTTATTTTCTTTCGATGAAGTAATTCAGTGTTTCCCAAAGTTTTTACAATGCCGTACCCCTTCAGACTTTTAACCTCCATGCTATGTATCCCCCAGCCCCGCACTCTCACTATAGCCTTGCTTCCACCAAGAAGACTGGTTCAATTCAGTTAGTTACACACATAGAACGGTTATTTTTGCGTTTCCAATGTCAACAGTTGAGGATGGTTCCAATAGAACCGCTCCATTCTGTCCTGTTTTCGCGTTACCCCTTTGTTAAGGTACCTATCACACTGATGCATTACTAAAAGGCGGAGCTAGAAACACTGCAGTCCGCGATTGGTGCAGACGTTCCTCTGCATCCTCTGTGAAGAGGAAATACAGTGAGAGCTGGATGGAGCAGTGAGGAATAACAAGGTTTTTCAGCACGTTTCTCAGTGCTGGCCTGCCTACGGCTTGGTAATGGTATTATGCAGAGAGCATGGTCTTGGACTGAACATGAAGATGTATTTAAATGAACATGAACTTTAGAGAACTATATTTTTTCAAAATCACATATAACCAAAAGCATCAGATTACAATATTTTAACTTCTAGTAGTGTAGGTTCTACACAATGTCTTGGACATTTTTGCTGGTAAAAAAATGGTCTATATTAATGCTCATTAAAACAATATTATATTAGAAGTATGCAGCAGTTATTGTCAAGTTTACATAGTTGGCTTTGAAGTATCCTAAACTGCGTTTAC
Organism: Sander lucioperca; assembly: GCF_008315115.2. Taxonomy (NCBI): domain Eukaryota; kingdom Metazoa; phylum Chordata; class Actinopteri; order Perciformes; family Percidae; genus Sander; species Sander lucioperca. Next base: position 13,443,124 of record NC_050184.1, read on the forward strand.
CATTTAGCTTCCGAGCAGGAGGTGTCAACACAGAGAAGCGGCGTTAAAAGACGAGCATCATACCAATTTTGCCCTCTTCAAATAAATACTCCATACATCCTCAGTGTGTTTGAGAAATACACTCACATCTAGACCACACCTGCCAGCCAAACCTCACAGGGAGAAAGTCTTCAAGGTGGATTTCCAAATGTCTTCTTAAAGCCTGTCTTTTAAGTGAGTGTCTTGCCAGGGGCTTTAACACACAGGGGGAGAAGGTTTAACTGTGAGGACGGGTTATCTTCTCTACTCTTCCTCCTGCTGCTCGAGGAGGTCAAAGGTTAATTCATCCAGTCCCTGGGTGAGACAGGACACAATGGAAGACAATTTGTTCTCCTCTGCAGGGCTGGGAAGCCCCACTGGAGGAATCACACCTAATTAATGCAGCCAGAGAGAGAGGAAGGGTTCTGCGTTTTGGATGTAGGTAATCAAACAAAGAGCAGAAAGATGGACAGGGTTTCTACCTCTTTTTCTTTCAGTGTCTTCGGTTTTGTTCTCTCACCCTGTATCACATGGACAGCCTATCTTTTCCTCTCTCTGGCTATTGTTTGCGCTGCCTGCCTCTCACTCAGAGACAAGAGAGGTTCGAGAGCACAGACAGGAAAATCAATCAAGATTGGATTGATAGTGTAAACTGACAGGCCAAAGAGGCAGCAAACCGTGATACATGAGCAGATTAGGATTAAGTGTGTCTGCAGGAAACGGGTGTGACTACAAGTTGCAGAAAACTAGAAGCATGAGAAACTAACCCATCGTGTTTCGTGCAATCACTTAAATTAGTACAGTCAGCGAACTAAAGATTTCTCTACTTAACAAATGTTAAAAAATTATGAGATTTGAAGAACGTTAGCAAATTACAACACTGTCAATCATCTACATTCTACACTGTAAATACCTTAGGCAATACCATATTCACATTATAAAGTTTCAATAACATGTTACATGTACGTGGAACCTTTAAATAAATGCCATTGCCATTTTGTGCTGATCAGGAACGGGGCTTTCTTGGAAATCAACTTCCCAAATCTGTTTTAACTGCCACCTGTCACTTTTACATACTACCTTAGCTTCATGTGCAAGCAAATGTGTAGGGAAGCCAGAGCACTTGGAATAGGCTAGCTCAAAACTTTGCAGCGCAGGTATGCTGCCAAGAATTTTTAAATGCTCCCAGCCCTTATCCACCACCTGAACCGCTTTTAGTCCTGAACATAGCCTGTTGCAAGATTTCACAGTTCTCAGCAAAAGAAAGAACATGAAAATGATTTTCTTGAAAAGAATTGTGTCTGCTGTTGCATTGTTCTAATTAGTGACTGACCTTCATGCTCCTTCTCTGAAGCACCAGTTTTCTTCATCTTCTTTGGGGTTTTCATGAAAAGTGGAAAAATGGTCCGCAAGCCCAGGATGTCTACAAACTTGTGACAGTTATCTGCTCCCTCTGGTCCAATCATGGCATGGTCCAGGACCTTCATAGCGCTGGTTCGAGACATTTTCTTTTCTCTGCAGCAGAGAGAGGAAACAATGCTGAAGTCACTTATTGTTTCAGTAGCTATAAAGAGCATGCATATTTGCAATTAAGTGCCCTGAATCATGAGCCACACAATATTCTAACCAAAAACATAGAACCATATGAAATATATGCAACTTTAATTACGATAAAACAAGCAATTGTTTCCATGTTAATTCTGCAAACCGGTTTCAAGGTAGCAAATAAACAATACCCCAATAGAAGATAGAAAATGTGTGTTCTGTCAAACAAATAAATTATAGCTATATTTATCTGTTTTCCATCATCAAAGCATTGGCACGATAAGGAGGACCAACTGTTTTATGCTCTGTCTACACCCCACACTTCACGCCTCCTCTCGGGAAATGTAGCTGTCTGTCACAGTGTCACTTCCTCCATTCCCGCCAATGACAGATGACAGTGTTTATCACAGAGGAGGGACACATATTTCAGGCAGTTGAGTCTGGTTCTCCAGACAGACACATTATGTATGATGGACGGCAGGAGAGGCCAGGGGGGAGCGATACACAGTTTACTTTCCGAAGGGAAACTAGGCAATTCAGTTGGGAGACAGGTGACCTAACTCAACATCCTGGTGTCGTGAACTACGCCGCCGTCGATGTGTAGTGGCTGACAGCAGCAGTAGGTTTTTAATTAGACTCAAATTCTAGATGAGTGAATCACTCAGAGATGGGCCCTGGCTTAAAAGTGTATTAACCTGTGCTGACTGACATGATCCTATACGCCCCAAAGTCTCACCAAAACATTCTCAGACGTGATCAGAAAATGACAACATCCCCCTAAAAAAGGTAGTGGAGCTGTACATTCACAAATTTGAAATCATGAAATACCTTTTGTAAAACTACTGGTGCTGGTACTCACTATGAACGGAGTATATGGTTCTTAGACATGTGTCTGTAAAAATGGCAGCAGTACATCAGTTTTAGGAGGAGGTGTCTAGTCTGACAAACATTTAGCTGTGCCAGGAATTCATCAAGACACCAGGTGTGAAATCTGTATGTAGCACAAGGCTGAAGAAGCCTGGTAGGAAATGAAATGGAGTTTTTGATGGAAAACTAATAAATGTGTCTCGGTGAGTGGAGATGATTTGTTTTGTATTCTGTTGCGCTCTCGTTTTTAGTTTTATTTTATTGTATTTTTTATTTTGCAGCTGCATTGTGTCTTGGTTAGAAAGAAAGAGCTGATCTTTTGAAAACAATAATAAAACTGAACAAGTTAAACTCGTAATGAAGGATATGGTGAAAAGGGTGTAACTTTGATGAGTTAAAGGAACACTGGGAATTAGATTTACGGATTTTGATTTACAATGATCACTTTTATTCATTTTTTTTTTATATTGTAGTTTGTTTTTGTATATTTTGCATTTCATGCCATACGCTGGCTGTGATACCATACTTTCTTGTAATTTTGACTGTATTTTTGAATTCAGATGCGTTTAACTGCTATCAATTTTTTTTCTCCAAAAAGTTAGTTTTTGGAAAAGAATATTCAAAGAAATAAAATAAAGTCAGCACAATGTGGGATCTGAAGTGATCTGATAACTAAGCGGTATGATTTTAAATATATATTATAACAGGCAAAACAACTGCAGTATTTATCACCTAGCAAATGTAGCTCAGCGTAAGTTCTTACAGGAAGACTTCATATTCCTTTTTCATCACTCCCAACTGATCAGCTGTTTCTTGGCATGTCACTTGTCAGCAGTCAATCAGATTCAGCTGCGTCGTTAATTAATCCAATCAGAGTCAGGCATTTGTCACAAGCCTATCACAGCAACCTGTTTTAAATCTGCTCTCTCCTCTGCGGTTGTCAGTTGTCGTTTCAGGAATAGAGTGCGTCCCGCCTCCTCCCCTTCAACCACCGGTAGTCTCGCCCACGTCTTCGGGTATCGTCAGCGCTTGGCTCTCGATTTGTGCACTTTCATCACCACCACCAGTGTCTGGACTCCATCGGGGGATATGTTTGGGTTCACTACCCTTTATGACATATGGTTTCGATGGAGTTCAATCTCCAGAGATTATACAATTCCCATTTCATGTTTGTCTATACAATAAATATGTTCATATTTTCTATGAAGTCTCTCCTGATTGAAATATATCCTACACAATTAACTACATGTAAGGGGTACAGCAGCTACTGAGAAACTACGTAGCAAAGCTCTTACAGAAGTTTCTGATGGCAGTGGAAATGGCCGACAGAGAAGACAATTATGTTAATGTTATGTTAAGTTATTTATTTATTTAATTAGTTTATTTGTCAGGGACAATGTACAAAATACATCGCTTTCTATCACAAAGCAAAATGTAAGAATGTACACAGTAATATGTTCATTTTCAGGATATAGTAGAAAAGTCAAACTTTTCCATCATCGCTTTAAATCAAAAGGTGAATGAAAGATTGTAAATAGCCCCTTTCACACAGCCTGTACAAGGCGGGATTGTTGCGCCTTTTATCCGCCACGCCATCTGTGTGAAAGTTACTAAGACGGAATGGAGGGACGGAGTTGTTGTGCCTTTAAGCCGGCAGCAGAGCTAGTCACCGAGCCGTAACAGAGCCAAACCAACGTCTGTGTGAAAGGGACAGCCGGCATGGCGGGACTACATGAAGTACGGTGCGCAAGTCAGTCGCAGATATGCATGTAATTAAATCAGATATGCCGCAGGGGGCGGTGTGGGTGAACAAGTCATAGTTGTTCTATGTGACTTAAAACACTGCAGTGCAAGGCGGTAAAGCAGCGGACATGATAGAGGTGGACAGAGTGGCACAAAGAGACATTGAGCTAACCGAAAGTGGACTCCAACGGTAACCATGAGTGCAAAATGAAGATAAGAAAATGAGGACTGTAGCGACAGCGAGTAACTGTCAATTTATCAGGACCTTATGACAGCTCATTCCACTGTGTGTCAGCCACTATTGATGTTTTTCAATAAACGAATAACATTTATAAAATTCATGAAATCTATGGACATTCCAGGGTTTTTCCTGGCCCAGAATCGGCCTTTGGGGAGTGACAGCGCACTGCAGTGAGCATGATCGGTCTGCGTACAGTAAAGGCAATTCTGCGTTACCTTATTTGACAGAAATCTATGCATTTACCCGTTATTTCTGACAATTTGACCAAGAAATGTATATTATGCGTGAGTAAATTAAACCACCGTTAACAAAAATTGGTTAAAAAAAAATATTAATATTTAAATAAGCCGTGCCACTGGGAGAGTCCGGTACAGGCTGACTCTGGAGAGTCAACAGTTGTTTGGTAAATTGCTCTTAGAGAGGATTTGAATTTGCTATTTTTATTCTCAATTTGTATCATTTTGGTGCTGGTGATTTTCCTTTGGGGCTGGCTAAAACCTCTTTGGGGGGCGCCAAAAAATCCTCTATGCAGGAAAAACCCTGCATTCATGTTTATTGGCGAGACTGGCGTATATCCCGCCAATATTTGACTATTCGTTGACTTTTGGGGAGTAGTTGATGACTACTAAACTACACTATTCATTAATGCCCTAGCTCACACACACTACAACTGCCGCTGTTGTGTTATGGCCCTGACACACCAACCCGATAATCGGCTGTCGGACATTTTGGCCGACCTGACTTGCTGGGTCGGAGGGCGGGCAGTCGGACTCACTAACCCGGAAATAACGAGCGGGATGAGTGACAAATGCCTCTCAAAATCTGACGAAAATCTTTTAAACTGACCTTTGTCGATCTGAAATGAAGACAGATTCAGCAACTGTATGGCCTATTTCTCGCTTAAAATGTTTTCAGAAACACGTTTCAGTGAACTATTTTCGTAAAATAAGAGATCGTATTTCGAACAAGCCACCATTGCTATCGGCTGGAGAAGCCAGAGAATGGCAGACTTTCATTGTGGCGCTATTGCGGAATCTCTGTGTGAAAGGGGCTAATGATACCTCAAGTGTATATGACTAACGCATAATAATGGCCTGATAGTAGAGACACATCAATCTGGTGTTGTGGTGGTGGTATCAATAGCTAAAATCCAACACTGAACTATAAATCAATTCCTGTGCCAGAGGGACGTGCAGTAGTGTTTAACACACAAGTATAAATCCACCTGTGCTTACCATGTTTCAAACAAAGCGTATGTTCTGTATTCTGAGCAATGTATTGTATCAGGCAGAATTCTTAGAAAATCACAATTAGTTTCTGAAAGTCATATCTTGGTTTGCCCTTGCTCCTCCTCTTTTTCAGTCTTCTTCTTACTCTGTGTCCCTGGTGGATGATTGAACAGAAAAGGGTTTTTGCATCCAATAATGAGATATTGATCCAAGCCTTAAATCTACGTGACCAATGATGTGATCATCAGCGCAGGGGGTGCAAAGGCTGTGAAGGTTTCATAAATGCGTGAAATGTGTCTTTATGACTCTTTAAGGTCACATCTTCGCCTTGCTGCGCTCCACCAACTGTTGATTGATTGGACTTGCAGTCTCGCCAGGCAATGGAGTAGACAGACGTGCTGTTCTGTGCAGCGCTACAAACCGTTATGCTGTGAGTTTTCAAATTTTCACAGTACAAAAAGCACCGGGGGAAAATGCTCTGAACTGAGCCGCGAGGGCCAGATCATATATCAAGAGATGATCTGTGCTGGGCTCAACATCATATATTTTCCTTTTAAAGAGTAATTATATAGCACTGAAGCACTTACTGCCCATTTGTGGTAAATTCTACATTACTGTAGCACTTCAGTATGTTGTAGGAGGTTATTATTACACCGGGAACATACTTCATACATAAAGCATTTGTGTTTCGGAAATTGTGGAAGAATTTGCAAAAACAAACCTATTAAGTGACGTAATTACTAAGATGAAGTAATTATTCCTAGGTATTAACTGCAGTACTGTAACAAATATGTTCTTGTATCTCTGACTCAACTTTGCCAAAATGATGGCTTTTCAAATATTAACAGTCTGCAATTGTCTCTACATTTTGGACCTCGCCTAACCCTAACCCTCGCAAGCATTTTGATTAGTGTTTACAACATAGCCCAATTTAGCATCAATATTTGCTAAGCAGTAAAGCAGAAACTGTTAAGGCTATAAACGAATGCATGATGAGCAGTGGTGGAAGAAGTATTCAGATCCTTTACTTAAGTAAAAGTACTAATACCACACTGTAAACGTCCTGCATTGAAAATGTTACTTAAGTAAAAGTACGTATCATCAGGAAAATGTACTTTAAGTATTAAAAGTAAAAGTATTCAGAACTCAGTAGTTCAGAAAAACTTTAGAAAACATTTTAGAAACTGGAAACGATCAAAACTGTTCCGTCAATCAACTAAGTGTTTAATCGGCTAATCATTTCACTTGTGGGCCTGTATATTGTTGGGTAGTTTAATTTATATTAAAGCATCGTATTTTATAAACTAAATGTGTTTTGTGTGCAAAAATCTCAGTCAGATTAATGTAGTGGAGTAAAGTTAAAATATTTCCCTCTGAAATGAAGTGGAGTGGAAAGTGGCATGAAAAGAAAAGACTCAAGTAAAGTACCTCAAGTTTGTACTTAAGTACAGTATTTGAGTAATAGTACTCAGTTACATTCGACCACTGATGATGAGTGATTGTCAAAATCATGTCAGCTGTGCATCAAATAAATTCCCTGCTACATAATTGAAACAATGTAAACAGCAGTTCTGCCGTGGTTGTTGGTTATTTTAGTGTGGTAACACTACAAATGCCAGTTTTACTATTTCACTGCATTACATTATATGTTACACCCACAAAGCATGGTAAACTAGACAGGGTCCGTGTATGAAGACGGGTCAGGTTTCCGACATCGCTGCAGACCCCTGATGCACAGAGAACAGTCTTCCCCGGTTGAGAGCCGTCCCTCCCCCCAGGGATAGAGGGCGCAGCGAGCATCCACAGCCCTGGGAAGCAGCGAGGTCCAGGCAAGGGGTGCTGTAAAGCTCACAGTCGCAGCTGCGAGCCACCTGCACCCCGAGCCTCTTCAAGCTGACCTAGAGCCGTTTACGGCGCATTGTCACGGAGGAAACACGGGGAGACGAGGGGATCCTCCCACACCGTGATCTGATTGTCAGATAGTCCATGTTAAAAATTATTATTAAATTCAAATTGAAAAAAAATCGGATTCAGGTACAGCCATAGAAGAAATGCAGTAATGCACCAAAAAAGGCAAGGAGCGAAAATTGACTGCAAGCTAGGAAACACAGTATGTATGCATCAGCTTTGCAATTTTTTTAATTTATTTTTTTATTTAACCTTTATTTATTCAGGGGAGGTTCACTGAGAGGCAGCCTCTCTTTTGCAGGAACGCCCTGATCACATTCACACAGTTACACATTCATACCTGGGAGATGCCCAATACAACCACAGTCTGATCTGCTGGCCACTGAGCAGCTCCACTGGAGCGGTTGGGGTTAAGTGCCTTGCTTAAGGGTACCTCAGTGGTGGTAATGAGGGAGGGGCAAGCGCTGTTCTTTCACTTTCCCCACCCAGATTTTATCCTGTCGGTCTGGGGATTGAACCGACGACCTCCCGGTCACAAGCTCGCGTCTCTAACCTTTAGGCCACCACTGCCCATTGTAATTGGGCAATGTTTTATGTGAAAAAAACACTTTCACATTAGAGTAGCATAGGAGTGAGTGCCACAACTGGTAATTCTTGCAGTGTATTGCAGCCTTACCTAAGCATGAGATTCATTAGCTGAAGCCCTTCCCCTCTGAGGAAGCGGTCCCGATTGGCTGCCAGCATGAGGCAGGAACACAGAGCATCGAAGAGGTTCTCCATCATCTCCTGCTCCTCGGCTGTGGACGGGTTGTGACGTTTGAACACCTGAGAGGAAGGGAACATTTAGAAAGGAAACCCAGGCAGGCATGTGGCTTTTGCGTAAGAATGACATTCTTGAAACACAGCAACAGCTTGTGAAATGGTTTATTAAAGTAGTTTGGGAATGTGGGAGATATGAGCTCCTTTAATGATGGGAAGGAATAAGCATAGCATGACAGAAATATTAGCCAGGTTTATAATGTACTTAAGAGAATATAAAAAAGGGTGGGAAAATGCTTACAGCTACTACCAAAATGCTGGCCAAAAAGAAATGACTGAGCTTAAAACATGGGGTATACTCGCCGCAGCCGACCTGTCGAGCTGCCAGTGTGACGTCATGGGAGCGGCGTAACTAGTTGCAGTCTTCTCCTGAACAGAGGTTGCGCTAATGAGGAAAGGCTATCGACTTTGCTATTTCTACAGACTAGAAGAAGAAGAAAAAGGTAAACAACGGCAGAACTGGCAGCAGCATTGCCGTCAATACTTTGAAATGATTCGATGACCTACTTCATCGGATCAAGCCTTTCATTCACCATAAATGAACTCCTCTTAACCCAGTAAGTTTACAAGAGAGACTTGCAGTCACTCTTGAGAGTCCTGGCATCCGGTTACCCTCAAGCTCTTTCAGGCTTCCTGTTTCCGCTTTGTCGTGCGCCGCTGAAAAAAACAGAGTGGTGCGACCTCTGGTCGCGCACTCAAAATCCTGGCGCGGCAGCGAGATCTACGTCATTTTGACGTCACATTGGCGCGCACCAGCTCAGCTATGGCGACTGTAAAACGGCCTTTACCCCTGCGAGGCTCAAATGGATGGACGGGTAAATAAAGGCCGTTTTATGGTCCTGCGTAAAATTGACAGCGTACCCCTGCAGACCCCTCTGCATCTACGCCGGACCCTATGCCGTAGCCTGACGTGCACCTCTCGAAAAATTTAACTACACGTCGCGGCCACGCACGTTGCTCGGCCGTGGCTTGATAGCGTTGCATTTCCCCCGACTCATTTCCTGGTTCTCCTTCTCCATAAACAACATGAAATCAAGGTGAGGGTTAACTTTTCCTGCTCCAGATGTCCCACCGTGGTCAGAAAACACAGGGGAGACACTTGGTTTCTCTCACTATGACTCTAGAGTCACAACTTGCTCCGAAGACAAATGCCGTCACTCTCTCACTTTCTCCCTCGCTCTATCACCCACTCCCCACACACGAGGCACACACCAACGCACTAGTAAACAAAAGGTTTCGCGAATGACCCTCCGGAAAGCACACACCCCCTAGCGTTCTGGTGGTGAAATGCACCGCGATGCAAAGAAACACGTTCAACCCCGACGCAGAACTCCGAAAGGGTCACGACGCCATAGGAGCGATGGCGTAGCTACGGCGTGGAGTTTGCGCACAACTGTAAAATGGCCTTAAGAAGGATAGTGGTAAAGCAAATTAAAGATAGAGAGTAAAAGCTAAATCTTACAGATAGTTGCTGCAGTAACACATCAATGCCATCCATCTCTCCCAATAATTCTCTGGTATCTGTGGAAAAGAAAGAAAAATATAGGGGGAGGAAGACAAAGAGATAAAAAATGGATTAACAGGACAACAGGGAGATTAAAATGAGATGGAAAAATAGGGAGCAGAAGGGAGGCCAGAAAACATTCTGAGAAAAAAAAAGTCTAAGTGAATAGATGAAAGAAAGCAAAAGAGAAAAAAACAAAGAGAGGTAGGGAATGACAGTGCTACAAAGACATACAATAAACACAAAACACTGACTAACACACTGGCTCCAGAGACAGAAAATGAGAAATATACTGAAAAAAAAAAAATATATATATATATTAAATCCTGTAATTTGACATCAGGAAGTGGCAGGACGTACACCCATGTTCACCAACAAAACTGTGCGCTTTGCATTAGTTGCTGAAGTAAAGTGTTCATAACCAACAGTAGTTACAGGCATAATTAATTAGTATGGATGGATGAGATGCTCTTCTCATTCCCAGCAGCAAGTATTTTTACATTATAAAACCCTTCAGAGTGGAGGTTTTAAGTCAAATTTTACAGCAGGAAGTGATAATTACATTTAAATTAGCACATCAAGGATTCTCTCAAATTGTCATTTTCTTAATCATGTGATTTGCCTTATTCTCACTTCAAGACACTGACAGTATTATAATAGGGAACATTATTCATGGGAGCTTGTTTCCTTTGTGAATTTTTTTTTTTTTTGTTACATTTTATTTGGATTTGAAGGGCAGGAGGAAGAGGATGAATAAAGGTAGCACTGGTGAAGAGGAGGAGACTGAGTGTAAAATGTGGCACGACTTCCACTGAATAGCAATATGGCTTGTACCATTAATGAGGACCTGATAGCCCTGTGGCTATCTAAGGCTTTACAGGGTTTAAGTGAGGGAGGGAAAGGGTGGAGAATATAGCAAATAAACAAGGAGAGAGAAAGTAAAGAAGTTACACAGGAAGATTTAAAAAAGGGAGTGGGAGGAAGAGGAATGGAAAGGAGTTAAATGGAAACATGAAAGGTAACAGGAAATAAAAGAAGAAAAGAAAAAAAGAAAAACAGGGAGGGAAAGGACAAAGGAAGGGACAGGAAGAGCAATGTGACATGAGAGACAGTGATGGGAGTGGTAATAGAGAGAGATGGAAAGGCTACAAAAAGGAAAGAGGTAAGATGGGAAGAACAGGCAAAGGAACGGCTGAAAGAGAATAAGAATAATCCAAAATTGGTAGAAAAAAGGTAAGGATGGAACGACAAAGGAAAGAATAGAGGAAATGAAGAGAGGCTAACAAAAAAGTGTATCTCTAACTTCATTTAGAAGCCACAGACCATTTAGTGAGACACACTTACTGTCATTGTTTTGTAGCAGGATGGCCAGGATTTCACTGCAGTACAGCTTGTTAGCATCAAACGGCATCTTTGTCTGAGAGGGAAAGAGACCAATTTCCAATTAGGGCTGCAACTAACGATTTCTTTCATAGTCAATTAATCCGTCGATTATTTTCTCGATTAATCGATTAGTTGTTTGATCTATAAAAATGTCAAAACATGGTGAAAAATGTGGATCAGTGTTTCCCAAAGCCTAAGATGGCATCCTAAAATGTCTCAAAGATATTCAGTTTACTGTCACAGAGGAGAGAAGAAACTAGAAAAAATTCACATTTAAGAAGCTGGAATCAGAGAAATCTTAAATTTTTTTTTAATAAAAAAATTACTCAAACTGATTAATCGATTATCAAAATAGTTGGCAATTAATTTAATAGTTGACAACTAATCGATTCATCGTTGCACCTCTAATTCCAATTACCACTCATCTTGAGAAACTCTTTTATCAGAGTCCAGAGTATTAGAAAATCACTTTTTTATTCTACAACAAAATATGTATTTTTTTTTTTAAACCATAAGCAGAGATCCTTCCTCGTAAATTGTATTTGGTAGTGGTATACAGCAACAGCAACGTTAAATCTTTAAACCTCTGCATCAAATGGCTCACATGACAGGTTATCTGAACATACATTCCACTGCATGCATACAACAGGGTTTCTACCCTTTTAAGACCTTTATGAATTCAATTTAAGACCTATATCACGACATAAAAGTAGAACAAAATGCAGAGTCACAAAAGTACTTGCAAAGTTATTAAAATTGAATAAAAGCGACAGAGTAATGATCTGTACATATACAGCAAATTATATTTGGACTAGCGAAAGAAAGAACTACAACACCAAAGAATAAATAATACACATTTCAATGAGCATTAGAGGTAGCGTTGCATGAACGTAGGGAAATTAAGACCTGTTTAAAATTATTTAAGAACTAGAACACAATACTTTACGAATTTAAGACTTTTTAAGGCCTAAACTTTTTAAGACCCCACAGAAACCTTGATACAAGCATATGCTTTTAAAACTAAAACTACTTCAACCTAAATTACCGCAGCTAAAAAATATTGAAACTTTCCAAACACATGTCAGTCACATTTCATTGTTCATAACAGAGTAAAAAATGTTGCTGCTACAGAAATTACTGAGTAAAAGTAGCTATACAGCTATAATCTCCACCTACGTACTGAGCCTAAAATGTGATTTGAAGGAAGTAAAACAAATAGAGTGATACAATTTCTAATTCTAAAATTAGTCAAACTGACATTATCTCGTGGAGTGATCTCCACGGGATCATAGTAAAGCAAGAAAGTACCTAAGCATGAATGTTTTCTATTTACTTATTTGAGAAGAACCTGACGTAATACCACATGCAATTAGTTGTGGAACAGAAGGTTTTGCAGTAAAGGTAAAGAAAATATCTAGGGCGGCAACTAACAATTACTTTCTTAATCTTTTAATCTAGGGGATATTTGACATCAGAAAAATTCCCATTGCAATTTCCTACAGCCCATGAAATCTCTTGTTTTGTCTGACTGACAATATAACGTTAAGAAAAGAAAAAATTTCTAATTTTCCCATTTATCAGATTCATTTTCTGTCACTCAACTCATCGATTGACTGACTAATCATTGCAGTTCTAAAAATAACTTTATCCAATACTCTGCCACATTCTCACCTTGATTCTCTTGAGCAGCCACTGCATGAGTCCCTGCTGAGCTGCCTCGGTGCACAGGCCTGGTCTGAACTCTGCCATATTTTCTACGATAGCTGCAGAAGATGGAATATCAAAAAATCAAAATTTTAGCCTTCAGGTTTGGTGTCTGCCCTGCTAAAGTATCCTCAAGCAAGTCACTAGAAACTTACCGGCTCCAGGGACAGCGCTGTTGCTGACACCTTGAATTTCCTGACAGAGATCAAATAAGTTGGGATGCACTAATCTAAAACGGTGGATCGATTTTGCTACCGATACTGATCTCCTAAGTGGACAGGTTATCAGGACGACATGACTAATCCCTATTAAATACAGTTCCTTACTCAATGTCTGGGAAAGCACTGATAATGGATTAGTATAAGCAAATGCATTCAGTTGAGGTATTGGGCAGGAAACGTTGGATTCGTGCAAACACACTACTGATTTGGTCGTCAGACTAAGACTGTACATTAGTCTCAGGCTGTCACACATGACATCTCAACTTAAACACAGGTGGTTGGATGTTAGGGCATTTTCAGCATGAGTGACGCACTGATTGATCCAGAGGGGAAATTCAAATGACAGGTTGAAGTGACATTTGTAAATTACCCAAAAGCAGATTTATCAGAAGAAAAATACAGTTTAAGGCTCATGCTTTCTTTATGTTGGTGTGTCTTAGAGTTTAGATTCTCTGCCCGAGCCCGAACCAGGCCCGACCCGACCCACGGGCCAGGTCGACATTTTACGCCGCTATGATCGGGCCAGGCCGGGCTGGGCCATTAAACAAGCATTTGTGTTTTTTTAATCATTACTTTATTAGCCTTATTCGGTGGGGAGCAAGTTATGCCTCTCCAGCTTCTCCCGTAGCTCTGGGTGTATGTCCTGCACTGACTTGAGTATGAGGAAAACTGTGCTACATCGCGTCTCCTCCATCTGCAGCACTGTTGTTGTTTCTTCATTCGGATCCATTTGCGATCCATTCCATTCTGAATATCGCCGTTTACATGATTCGTCCTTGTTGCATTATCGGTATTCATTAAGATAATTCTAAACAGATTTCTGTAGTTCAAACAACTCGGAATTGTAGTTGAGAACGTCAGTTATAACGGCATACGTATTAAAAAATTGTCGGGTTTAAATCGGGCTTGGGCTCATAATTACAGTTAATGTGTCGGGCCGGGCTCGGACACAACGTGCACAGGCTCGGGTAGGGTCGGGCTTGATTTTTTGGGCCCGATCTAAGCTCTAGTGTGTCTGCCTCGGTACATAATACCACTTTCGTGTAGTCTATAATCAATGTTAACTCCACACTTTGAAGGAAAGTGAAATACAAGTCAGCTTTTTATAGAATCATCTGGGTTCTCTTCCAGCTACTTCCAATATTAGAAATCCGCCTCTGCCACATGATATCTCTATCAGAGCAGACTGTAGCAGACGGGGACAGATAGAGAGAAAGAGATTATGGGGTGGTGATGAATGGTGGGAGAAGAGGAAAACTAAGGGGAATGGAGGGGAGGCAACTAAAGGGAGAGGAAAAGCAGAAGGGGGGCAAAGGGGTGGGAGGACAAGTCAAAGATGAGGGATGGACAGCTGAGGGAATGAGGGACACAAGGAGTGAGGGAATGAGGGAACATAACCAGAGCACAACAAACATGGTAGAAAGAGTTGGGAGAGAACAAAAAGGACATAAGACAAACAAAATTGCAAAATAGCAACAACTGGAGAGAGGGGCAGCAGATGATAGAGAAATGGATGGAGAGGGAGGGTGCTGAGGGAGAGAGAGGGAGGGCCTTTATCAGTAATTCAAACAGAGCAGACAGACAGCATCCTGGTGAACAGCAGGCTCAGAGCAGAGAGCAGCCAAGGCAGACAAAAGGCTTATTCAAGCTTGGAGAGCTCCCTTGATAACATAAAACACACACACACAAACTTGAATAGAAGACGCACAGGCACTGCTCCCTCGATATAACCCACACTCGCACACAAAGCCAAATACACACACCTAAACAGCCCTCCTGACACTCGGCCTCAATTTGGCAAGAAAAAAGAAATCAAAAAAGCATCTCAGTGGACTCATTCAACACAAAAAGAGCTAAGAGGCAGAAAAGTCTGATTCATGTGAGGCTAAATACAGAGACCATGAGTTCTCAAACTATCTGTTGGCCCATGCAATATCCTCGCCCTCATGTCTACATTTAATGCCACCAACACCGATTTTGACTCTCCATAACTAAGAGTTTATATGTCGGATTACAAAAAACTGTTTTGAAAGTGCTTCCTCTTCGACCAAACATTTAAGCCGACGGCTTTCTTTCGCTGTCACTGAAAAAGTCTAGGACACTTGGCAGCAGGGGAACACGCTGTTAAAGCTTAAAGAATACAAATAAAGTTAGTCTAACCCAAGTCCAGCAGGACTTCCTGTCACTGTACTGCATAAAGCTCTAACACTGGCTCATACACACCTTCAAGGCATACCTCCCTCTGAAAGGGCTTGTCATGTTTCAGCACTAAACAACACAGTGGTGATCAATTATTCTTACTCTGAAAATAAAAATGCTATTAAGCTGCTATCTTTATCCAAGCCTGTTTTTAGAGCATAGCATCACCTACAGTGTGCAGTGAAATTAGTCCCAGATATTTGTCCCATGTTTTGAATATAAATGAAGGCACAAAGCTGTGGACTGACAGCGTCTTCAAGTCTAGTTTTTAGCGGCTATACTGCTCATAGGAACACAGCCATCTTGTTTTGCTGCTGAGATGTATGTACAGTATTGGTAGATTAGTTAATGACATGTGCTCTGACTCCGTTGTTTTGTCTTTAATGTCCTGTCTACAACGGAAATAGGGAATGTTTTGCAATGTATTGGTTAACATCTGCTGCTTGTGATCAACTTGGGCCTGCATTTTGGCAAATTTCTGACCAGTTTGTTTTTTTATGAACTGCCAGTCTCCACAGCAGTCTGAAACATTAACTTCTGTTTACATAGCTAATTAAATCAGGGGCCTGGTTTAATGAAAACTCTGAGTTTGTTAACCCGTGATTAACAGTGATTGTAAAAAATGCCAGTGATGTTAACAACGTATCATCGTACTGAAAAGTTAAGTGACAGTGACATTTTTCACCATAGCTACAATAAGCTACTGCACAGTAGTTAGAAACATGGGTAAGTGCGCCAAAGATCATCTATTTTAATCCGATCTCTGTGGTGGATGTGGTGGTGTCAGGTTATAGGACCTTCTCAAAAATGTGAATGTGTTCCTAACTTTGAGAAATGTAGAGTAGGCCGTGCGAACCGATCATGAACCAAGACTTTTGACTTCTGTTTACTACAGCCGACGCCAGCGACCAGAACACAAGAGAGAAACTGGAAACGAAATTAATGTAAAAATGGGTGGGCCGGGTTAGCTCAGTTGGTAGAGCAGGCACACATATATAGAGGTTTATTCCTAGACGCAGAAGGTCCAGGGTTTGAGTCCGACCTGTGACGACTTTGCTGCATGTCTTCCCCCTCTCTCTCCCCTTTCATATCCAACTGTCCTATCCATTAAAGGCGGAAATGCCCAAAAAATAATCTTCAGGTTGACCTGCTAGGGCCTGTGCATAATACAGTTGTCAATACCAAACTGTGATACTATTGTTGATTTGTACTTGTGTTCTTTGATGGCCAACACAGAACAGACACAGAACTACTGTGATGGTTTTTTTTCTACACCGACTAACTATATACTTTTCAACCCTGCAATGAATGTAAAATATGAGAAACAGGACAGCAACAGTCTCCATATTTCATTCCTGGCACCTGCTTTGTTGGTCAGTTTAACTGGTCTAGGATTCAGTTCAAAACACAATGAATGTTTGAACGCAGTATGCCAAGTTTTCAGCTGTTTGATTCAGATGTATTTTTGCGTACATTGGGCAGGTGACAGTGGAATGACTAGCTCTGTGTCTATCCTTTAACTATTTCAGTAAATCCATCTACTTCAGCTACCAAAGCTGTGGTCGCCTACACCCTTAAGTTTCTGGACAACGACAATGTTTGGTAGTATAAGGTAAAAAATTAAGCTCATATTTATGAAAGGCCAATAGCTGAAAATGTACTGCATATAGTCCACAATACCTTTGCTGCAGCTCAGTCCAGCCAACCTGGACAAAACTGGTTACATGATTATAATATATATAACTACTTCACTTACAAAGATATGATATGACATTATGGAGTGTTGCTTATGTCTACTATGAGTCCAGTATATGGCAATGAGTTTTTGGGGTGATGAAATCATAAACTCAACCAACATTAACTAAAATACAATTGTCTGTTTATGTTGATGGCAGCTTGCTTCAGGACAAACAGCGACATTTGTCAAGGCCTTGGTGTACATCTCCTTACCCAGTGTGTTATAGATGCCATCAGCCTCCTCCTTCACCTGTTCATCCAGCCGCTCCATATTCTGCACCAGCAAGGCCACCACCTGACCCTCCAACTACAAACACAGAAAGATCAAGTTCAGGGTTCTCAGAATCAGAATCAGAAATACTTTAATAATCCCAGGGGGAAATTATTTTTTGTTACCACTCAGGTATACAACAACATATACAACAGCTGGAGCAGGAACAGGCAGCATGCAGCTTTCGCGCATGCACACTTAAAACTCTCTCTTAACTCTCGCAGGGACAGATACAGCATGACATGAAGGAGAGGAGAGGGAAAAAAAAAGCAACTCTCAGACTATCCTCATAAAGATAAGAACAGTGTGGGAACAGGAAAAAACACCTCAGCACGTAAGCACACAAACAGTACATTTGCACTGCAGCACAACATAACATAACATAAATGTACAGTTGCACATTTAGCGGCGAAGGCGTGGGACTGGGGGTATAGGGTAGGCTGGGGGACTTTGGCCTGCTGAGAAACGCACAGCCCGGCAGCCCCACTAGTGTCCCAGTCCGCAGAATGTTATAGCGAAAACACAGCACGTTGCCATGGTGACACCCTTGAACAGTCCAGAACCGATACGACAATCAGCAGGCAGTGGGGAAGACGGGGGAGGAACCAAGAGCGTCTCGCTTGCAGAGCCCCAACAGGGTGACTGTTTGTTTCAAGAAACGGCCTTGGCAAGGCCGTTCAGGGTAAGGGAGCCGAAAGATTAAATTTGTTTGGTCTACACGAATGGCTGCTCTAATTTAAACATTCATTCTAAAGTTCATCTGTTCCAACTGGTCAATTTTTCTTTCCAAATCCATGACCTTCCTCATGAGGATATCCAAGCCGCGGGTCATTACCATGTTGTTTTCCATCACGCGATTAATAGTCCCAGTTTGCAAACTGATCACTTTTTCAACAGCTTCAGTCAGGCCAGGCAGCTTCCTTGGGATTTGGACAGCTACCAAAGTCTTTTTAATTTCTCGATAAACCAGAGCGAAGCATCCTCCAATCAGCAGCAGTCCAGTTATCATGGTTCCGAATAGGTAGATATCCTCAACGTCCTCCACGGAAAGAGCAGAGAGGCACATGACACGCCATTTCTCCCAGCCGTCCATCGTATACCCCGCAGCAAACGTCCCGTCAGAACATGCTGGCTCACCCGTACCAGTGCTCCTCCTCGAGAATACAGTGTCAATTGCGCTGAGAGACCAGTTAATCAGTTCCATGATTTTGGGTATTTGTAGAGCCTTGCAGGGAGAGTCTCTAAAAAGTTAACAACAGACAACACGAGACAAGATAGCAAGCAGGGTAGGCCTGGGAGGGAGAGGGAGAGAAAAGCGACCGCCTTCGCTGAGAGATGGAAAGAGAAGTTCTGACACATTTTTACCACACCCAGAGGCAAATCCAAGTTCATCAAAGATGAAACACTTCATTCCTCTACATAAGTGCTATAAAAACCTTCTCAGAGTTTTTCTGACAGGATTTTCATTACCCCAAATAGATTTGTTTATTGATTAGTGACAGCACTAGGGCTGGGTATCGGTAGGTCTACTCAATACCTTTAAAAAAGGTATTGACCGAAATAACCCAGTGACAAGTCGTATTGAAACTTCTCCAGTCAAGTGATACTAGCATTCAGTAATTTTTGTACACATATCTAGATTTCTTTTTTTTAATTATTTTTATGGTTTTGCTCGCAGCCAATCACCACAAGCGTTTCATTTTTGAATGCACTGTGTGATTGGCCCACTACCCCAGCAGCTACAACCCATACAGTCTGCGGTGTGGTAAAGTCGAGTGCGGCGTATTTGACAGATTTGGCAGTTCAGCTTGCCAAGATGCTACTAAAATGTTAGAAAATATGGTTACACCACACGTCTGTGGCGTCTAATAAAAATCATTTGGATGGGGAGGAGTGGTGGTGGCATTTTACGCAACTGAATGATACCATTCACATGATGGCTATCAAATGAAGTAGAATTTTTTTTAAATTAAATTTAGTACTCTATTGGCATTGGTATGACCACTTTAAAAAAGGTGCAGGTGTTGGTACCTTTTTTTTTTTCTTCTTTCTTTTTTAACAATACCCAGCTCTAAGTAACACTCAGTAACACATTTTTGCACTTACAAAGCTCATCTTGCATTAAAATGAAATACATGACATCACTCAACACACAAACATGTTTCCCCATCTCATCGTGACTACTGTGTAATATGAAGTATGTTGGAGTTGGGCATGTGGATTAATACAACCTTTTTTATTATTATTATCATTTTAAAGAACAGAACACTTTTCAATTCGCTCCACTTTCAACGTTTTCCAATGTGTTGGAAGTATGAATACTTATCTTTATATTTTGCAACATTATGTGATGATTGAGAAGAAAACTGACGAGCTCATTTCACAAAGAGAAAATAATGCAGAGGCAGGGATGGTAAAGTGAATGTTCACTTTTAAGCCTCAGTCTTGGCAGAAGAAACTTGGTTCCTGACTGAGCTTCTCCGAACATGTCCAAGTGTTATCAGTCAAGTCAAGATTGGAGACTCATAGCCAAACAAACAGAGCTTGCGGGGTGCCGACTGGCTGAATAAAAGTACTATTACAGATGGAAGAAGACGACAGTCGACACAGATTTATGAGCCACAAGAGACCGTTGTGGATCATTTTGATTCATCTTATCAAGGATAACACCTGGTCTTCAGGCAACAAGGACAGAGGAGCTGGAGCTTACAGCAAAGAGGAGAGAGAAATGGATTCAACCAAGCCCTGCTGCCCTGAAACCGTTTCCCTTGGAAGCAGCTGTAAAGAAGAGTGTGGTGGCACTCCATTGCATGGTAAATGGACTGCATTTATATAATGCCTTCATCCTGTGAGCGCTGCGGAGCCACCTGAGCTACTGTCTCGCCCACTATCACATCACAGGCAAATTCACACATACACACATCTGTCAGGGGGATTTGACATTCATCCAATTGTCCCTACAATTGTTCCTGTCAAGATACTAACCAGCCAACTAATTAACAAAGAAAAAAACCTCATGGTGTGCTCAGAAAGATGTGTTCTTAAGCCATTATTACATTACATTATTTCAACTAACAACATATTATACTGAAATGGAAAAGCAAATAGAGTAGAGTTTTGTTTGCATCCTCAAGCACATTTAGGTTAAACAATCCAACAAGAGAGCTGTGTACGGATGTATTTTTGGAACTGGTGACAAATAAAGGAGTGCTGTGGTTTGGAGCAAGCAACTGCCTACACAGCAATACACTATGCCTCCTCTTTACTGTGTCGTTCAGTCCAGGTCATGAGTGCTAAACTAAAAGGCTGACATTTTCTCAGCTCTGACAACGCTCTGCTCTGTCTTAAAAGAAGCCAGCCATTATTATACAGGTTATTGGTTGTGGTTAATGGTTAAATAACGTGTAACATAACATACAAATCATTATATTTCTAATTCATATATATCACTGTGTGCCTCACTGTAATGTCTCTTTCACTTAACTACTGAATGAAAGAGTAAAATATGTAATTAATTAATTAGACAGCTCAAAGACCCTTGAAACATCAGGTAAAACAGGTCATTCATTGTAGCGAGAAACAACTGCCCTGATGAATGCCACTGGGATGTAGCCTGGCTCAAAAAATGTCCACGTTCAAGCCAACAGATTCTTTGATGAAGTGTCATAGTGACGGCCACGAAGGAGCCGCTGCACACAGTTCTGTCCTCCATTGTAGGAATATCAGCACATTGTTGTAGTTTGACCTTTGTCTGTGTCACTCTAAATGTCAGCACACATAATGGGGTATCAAAACTCATCCCTGGTTCATAGACAGCACAACAGGCTCATCGACAAAAAAACCCAAGAGGGCTAAAAGTACAGAGAGGAGAGACAGATAGAGAAGATGTCAAACAGAGCTGATGCCAACAGACATAGCTGGGGAGCAAAAGATAGATAACTAAAAAGTGTTAGAGGAGATGTTATAACTATATGGTTGACATTACACTTTAAAATACTTTTTTCTCCCTTTGACCATGTTCTTGTCACTTTGTAAAATCTCAAATCTATTTCATCATCTATTGCCACAACAACTCACACTGGTATATAGCTAAAAAAAAAAAAAAAAAGAGTGGCACAGATACATTAATAAGAATTTGACCATGACAGAATGCACACTGTATGTTACAGTAGGTTCCAAAAGTTTAACTATTAGTTTTTTAATTAACATAATTCTCCATTTAATAATCTGTTAGTGATCTCTTCGGCAGATGGAAAACAATGATTATATAACATCAATCAATATATCAAAAACAGACAGACACTGGCCTTGATTGATTAATACCATTAATCAATCCTTTCTGTCTGGTTTGGATGCCAGAGGCCAGAAACTTTAATATTGACTACACAAATTAGCTGCCTCATCAATACCATCAAAGAATGATGTAAATCCTGAACTCACCAGAGCATCTATGAGTACCTCAGCTCCCTCCTCGCTCTCTTGGAGTGTGTCAATATCTGTCAGCTCCTGCAGCAGGTCCACCACTGCTATGGCAACATGTGGTTCAGGCTAAGGACAATAAGCTTGTGTTGGAAGAGTATTCCACCAGCTTTCCGTTAAAATGGACAGTTTTAAAAAAAGGATCAAAAATCGCTGGCAAAGATTAATACGTATTCCCCTGCAATTATATAGTTTGGGTGCAGCAATAATAATTGTAGTTTGTCCCCAATGGACTTCTTTAGCAAGTTTAGTCTTTAAGCTTTTTGAGTGATATTTATTTATTATCTGCTCCAGCTTTTCCAATGTTTTAGACACAGATATGGTAATAACTGTCCAAAATGATGTGAAAAAGAGATGCAAAACTATCACAAAAGGGACACAAACCGACTACAAAGAGACGCCAAATGACCACAGAGACCCAAAACAACCCCTAAGGAAACACAAATGACCAAAAAAAAGACACAACACGACTACAAAGAGACGCAAAAACCCACAAAAAGACAAAATCCCCCAAAGAGACACAAAATGTATGGGGAAATTGCTTCTTTTTTTTTTTTTAAACTGAAAGACTGAATTTTCTTGAGGAAGGACGCCTAAATCCCCCCCACCAAATACGCGCACCTAAGTCTTCCACAAAGCTTGGGAAAACACTGTACGCTATTTCAGGCGTTGGCTGCACAGGCACTACTTTGTAGTCATTGTTGGTCTCTCATGGGATTTGTTGACAAGAAAAAAAAAAATAGAATATCACCAGACCTATTTCTTTGAAGACCAATGTGTAATACCAAACTCTATATGAATTGATCAAAATTGACGGACTGTCTGAATCCATCCATAACTGAAAGGATATCTGTGTTTTCATGACTGAGGAGGCCCAGCAGTGAGTGGACGGAATTAAGCTCCACCAGCAGGTGGTAGAGGTCTGGCATTGTGGCGATCACGTGCATTTCCTGGATGATGTCATTCAGATCCAGCTCCGACTCCATGAACCTGGTTTAAGGAGCAAGACATCTTGGTTAGCATTTCAGCATTCTATGTTACCATTCATCTTAAACCAGTTGGTGCAGTAGAGCTATTCGGTTATTATTTCATTTTGGTGATAGTAAGACACTAGGGCTGCAACTAATGATTATTTTGGTAGTCAACTAATCTGTGGATTTTTTTTTTCGATTAGTCAATTAGTCAACGATTATTTTTGTCACGCCCCGATCTCTGCTTCCTTTGGGCGGCGCTCCTTTACCGGGCTCCAGTGCATGATTTACCTCACCTGCTCAAGTCTGTACACTGTAGAATAATGTTCTTACTAGTTGCAGATAAATATAATAAGAATGTAAAAAGTTTCCGTAAGAGAGTGTGTTTTGGTGTATGCTTATTGCACAGAGTTGTGTGCCGTCACAGAGACGGTGGTTCCCCAAACAAAGGAAACTCTGACGCACAGATGGTTTAGCTTAAGCGGTAAATATAAGATAGTTAGGGTCACAGTGGCCTTGAGCAAAGTACATAATAATAGAGTAATAATAAGTGAAACGGGAGCAGAATGTACCACTTTGCGTGATACAGTGGCCTCGACCCTGGCGTGTGTTGTGTGAAGGTGAAGAAGAACACTCCGTGTGCTGGAGAAAAGAGGGGGCCCAAGAAAGAAAGTATAAGAGATGAGGGGAAGTATAGATCGGGGCTCACAAGGTCTGACAGTCTAGAAATACGTGGACCGGCTCAGGTTTTTTGTCTGGAAACTTAGTCTCTGCGTGCTTTGTGATCCCACAGATCTGTGTATTGAAACTACGATGCTTGACTGATTAAACGAATGTATTTGACTTTATCTTATCGTCTTATTTCGCTCTTGCTTTGGATCAATGTAATTCCAATTTAACAAATGCGCGGGGATATATAGGTCTTTTATTTGGAGTCAGACACATTTTCCCAAAAGGGGGGGACACAGAGGAGGTAAACCCCCAACAACACCTGTGAATGTCACCTAGTTGTCCTGTCTCTGCCTTAACATAACTTCAGTTCCCTGTAGCAGACCAGGGGAAACAAGCCAGCCAATCTGGCACAGGGGGCGGGTCCATAGGCTCAGATTGGGGGGAGGTGATAGAGGGAGTCTATCTGCCTGTGCAAGTGCTGCAGCCACTTGGCACATGGCACTGGTCACACCTGCAGCCCATCAGGTAATCAGGGGAAGGCATTAAGAGAGCCAGCCCAAGGCCTAATGGGAGAGAGTGAGGAACAAAAGGACCAGAGAAGCAACACTGCAGAGAAGCAACACTGCAGGAGTTTTGTTGCTCAGTAAAAGGTCTTATAGACTAGACACAGCCCAGCTGGCGCGTGCAAATGTGACGTCATGGGATCGCCGTGACTATTTATACCCGCGCTGGTGCTCACGACACTAGTTGCAGTCTTCTCCTGAACAGAGGTGGCGCTAATGCAAAGGCTACAGACGTTGCTCTTTCTACGGACTAGAAGAAGAAGAAAAAGGTAAACAACGGCAGAACTGGCAGCAGCATTGCCGTCAATGCTTTGATTTGATTCGATGACCTACTTCGTCGGATCAAGCCTTTCATTCACCATAAAAGAACTCATCTTAACCCAGTAAGTGTACAAGAGAGACTGTGAGAGTCCTGGCATCCGGGTGTCGGCGAACCCGCTCAGGCCTCCTGTTTCCACTTTGTCGCGCACCGCTGAAAAAAAAAAAAGAGCCGTGCGCGACCTCTGCCATAAATCGGGCGCGCCGGCAGGATATTACGTCATTTTGACGTCACGATGGCGCGCGCCACCTTGGATGCGTCTAGTGTAAAACACGCTTAAGGAGATTGGCTGGAAAAAGGACTGACCTCTCGCTCTGCTTTAAACCTCCACAGGACAACACTGCCTGAAGACTGACAGGCCCCGGACGGGAAGAATCCTGAGTTAGTTTGTCCCACTACCCTTTTCCTGACTAAGTTATTAAAGAACACTTTATGTTAAAGCTAACTGTTTCTGAGACTCCTATTTTCATTGTGAACCTGGCTCTCAAGTCCCCTGGGTTGCTACATCCCATAGCAAATGAAACATTTTGTTTACACTGAAATAGCAATATCTATGTAATTACACTTCCATGGAAAGTGGGTATCTAACTATCTAACAGCCAGTGTGGGAAATATTGAGTGATGCGGGAGCCAGAGACAGATGAGCTCACACAAGCACTATTTGTTTTTACGAGGTAAGATCTATATATTTAGCAGCCTATATGGTAATTTTTTTTTCATAAAAGCGGTCTCCTCTCTTCGGATCTCTAAGGTAACCTCTCACACCCAAGTGAGGGAGCAGTACCGCAGCGCGTGGCAAATGTGGCGGTCGATTTTGTGACGAGACCGAATACGCTGCCGAGGTCTATCAACATAGCTTCGCCGACCGGAAGTGCAGGCAAGCGGGGTTAAGACCGTAAACAAAGAGGAGGGCTAACATTAGGCTAAGGCTAACTCCTTGTCGGCTATCACTTCGCAGCATTTTCCTCGCCAATCTACGGTCTTTAGCAAAGAAAATGGATGATCCTCGGCAGCAGATCACCACTCGTAAATGTATTATGGACTGCAACATCATGATTTTCACAGAAATATGGTAACAACAGCGCTGTGCGACAGAATATGCGAATGAGGGTGACGCTACAAAGGCGAGACACGTGAGTATAGATGACGTTACCTACTCTGTGTTTAGTGTTTAGCCAGCGCTGCATGGAAGGCACTAGGGTTATGCAAGGGTTAGGGTTAGGGTTAGGGTTAGGTGCCTTGAAGTCGACGGTCGCAGCGCTGCCTTGAAGTCGACGGTGGGGGCTTAAAACACCATCGAGCAAGTCTGGCAGACTCGCTCTCTCCTCCTTTTCAACATAAAATAAAAAAAGTTTGCAGGTCGCACAAGTGCGAGTAGTTTTAAAAATGACTGCAAAAAAATTGTCATTTGGTCGCAGTCTGGAGCCCTGCCCCTTAAGAACATATCTGGAACGACACATGAATGAAATTATGCGTCCACAAATATTTATAATCAACGTCGTCGATTATGTCGACTAATAGTTGCAGCCCTATAAGACACACAGTATACATTTACCAGAAATGTGTTTAAGCATTTGAGAAAAACTGTAATAAACACTGGTAAGTCCACAAGAAAAGTTGGCTTAATTCACATAGAGTATGTCAGTTATTAGCATGAGTTATAATGAAATCCTCAGTAAAACGTTGTGAACTGTCTGTAACGGGCTTACTTCTCTGGGTTGTCCGGAAACTTAATCCTTAGTTCCTGATTTTTGTACGACCTTTTCTCAAAGGTCAGGATCATTTTCTTCACTGAACTCTCATCCACTGGCTCTGCCTGTTTGATTAGGGGAAGGAGAGAGAAGAGAGGAAAATATTTATGGGAAGACAGAGAGAAAGAAAGAGGGCTTTAATTGAGGCAACTGCTGCAATAAAGAGACATCAGGGTCACCCTAATTATGCGGGTGGAGTGAAATAGCCAGAAGTTTCCTACAATCAGGGTGAATGTGAGAGGTTTTCACTGGAAAGGGAATGTGTTTGACCTGCTGATGGCTTAAAAGCCTGTAAAGTGTTGGGACAGATAATGACAGGTTAGGAAGTTACAATTGTCTGACATTATGGAAAAGTGCAGCACTTTTCTCTCAGTAACTCTTGACACAGTGAATACTTGAAAAGGCTGCAGTCTCGGATAATGAGAACACGATAATAAATGTTCAGTTTTCTAATGGTATAAATAATATGGTACTGACAACGGGTTCTTTTCCCCCAGAAACAACCACAGTGGAACTTTCCTGGTACAGACGTTTGTCATGAATCTTCCATGACCTTTTCACATAAGAAAACAGACGAAAGGTATTTATGTTAGGGGTGGGAATCACCAGAGGCAAACATAAACATATTGCAATATATTGCAATTTATTATCTTTTTTCCAACTTCAAATTTTTCCCAATTTCAAATTATGTCCCCAAAAGGAAACGTCAACATCTGTTTTATCTGTTAATCTCACTTCAATTGTATTGCTGCAAAACGGGATTGTCAAGCAGACAAACTGCCCAACACATATATAATAATAGATCGATACTTGGCATCTGTGTATCGATACAGTATTGCCACAGAAGATCTCGCCATCATATGCTTTATCGATTTCTTTCCCCCACCCCTAATTCCTGTCTGTTACATTTGTTTTTGTTTTTTTAATTAACCTGCAATTGTGCGTTTGTCCGTCAAAATGGACACAAATCTGCCGAGACGACATATAAATTAAACACTAATTAGCTGAAATGACATCGGAGAGACAACGGAGAATAACATAACTATTTGCTTTTATCAGTATTTGTGGTAGTCATGTCTGAAAAGCCCCGCACTAAATAATAACATAAAGTTCTATGGCATTCATTCTCTGTATGTTTATGTTTTAATGTTTCACAAAGGGTTTAACCTGAGCCAGGCCATACAACAATGATAGCAAAACACACAGGTATCGGATTGGTACTCATTATTGGCCGATACAAGAGTTGAGGTATCAAAATTGGTATTGGGAAGGAAAAAATAGTATCGGAACATCTCTATTGCTAACATATTCCTACATCATGGTGCAGACAAGTAGCCCAGTGCTGCATTAGATATGGTGATATTTTCTCACTAATGAATTCGAAATTTTGGACAATGTCAACAAAATCCACAATGACACAATATCAACAACACCTGCAGAGGCATCATAAAAGTGGTTATAATAGTATAACTGCTATTTATAGGTGACAGCAATAAGTGTCTTGCTGAGACAAAATCTGAGTGAAAATAATCTTAATCTTAAACTCATTTTAACCCAGTAAGTTTACAAGAGAGACTGTGAGAGTCCTGGCATCCGGGTGTCGGCGAACCCGTTCAGGCCTCCTGTTTCCGCTTTGTCGCACACCGCTGAAAAAAAAAAGAGCCGTGCGCGACCTCTGCCATAAATCGGGCGCGCCGGCAGGATATTACGTCATTTTGACATCACGATGGCGCGCGCCACCTTGGATGCGTCTAGTGTAAAACACGCTTAAGGAGATTGGCTGGAAAAAGGACTGACCTCTCGCTCTGCTTTAAACCTCCACAGGACAATACTGCCTGAAGACTGACAGGCCCCGGACGGGAAGAATCCTGAGTTAGTTTGTCCCACTACCCTTTTCCTGACTAAGTTATTAAAGAACACTTTATGTTAAAGCTAACTGTTTCTGAGACTCCTATTTTCATTGTGAACCTGGCTCTCAAGTCCCCTGGGTTGCTACATCCCATAGCAAATGAAACATTTTGTTTACACTGAAATAGCAATATCTATGTAATTACACTTCGATGGAAAGTGGGTATCTAACTATCTAACAGCCATTGTGCGTTTGTCCGTCAAAATGGACACAAATCTGCCGAGATGACATATAAATTAAACACTAATTAGCTGAAATGACATCGGAGAGACAACGGAGAATAACATAACTATTTGCTTTTATCAGTATTTGTGGTAGTCATGTCTGAAAAGCCCCGCACTAAATAATAACATAAAGTTCTATGGCATTCATTCTCTGTATGTTTATGTTTTAATGTTTCACAAAGGGTTTAACCTGAGCCAGGCCATACAACAATGATAGCAAAACACACAGGTATCGGATTGGTACTCATTATTGGCCGATACAAGAGTTGAGGTATCAAAATTGGTATTGGGAAGGAAAAAATAGTATCGGAACATCTCTATTGCTAACATATTCCTACATCATGGTGCAGACAAGTAGCCCAGTGCTGCATTAGATATGGTGATATTTCCTCACTAATGAATTCGAAATTTTGGACAATGTCAACAAAATCCACAATGACACAATATCAACAACACCTGTAGAGGCATCATAAAAGTGGTTATAATAGTATAACTGCTATTTATAGGTGACAGCAATAAGTGTCTTGCTGAGACATAATCTGAGTGAAAATAATGTCAATAGTGTGTGTGCATGTTCATTTTTTGAGTTGACAGCGACAAGTAATTCCTGTAACAAAATGTGCTGCTCTTCAATGGTGAAATACACTGTTGTTTACAACTATGAATAAGAGAGGAAGACATTTGCAAATAAAGGCTTGAGATATTAATTATTTCAAAAGAAAAAACATATGTAACAATTATGTGATAAGTATATACATAATTTTAACCCACCTCAGGTTCTTCTTCATCCTGGTCCATCAGTTTCTCCAGGATCTTCTTCTTGTCTAACGCCAGCTCCTCAGTCTCCCTCATGTCACCCCCTCCTTCCAGTCCTACTCCTGCTTCCCGGTATCTGGCCAACTCCCTGGCACTTAGCCCTTTCTGCTGCTTCCCTCCTCTGGAGTCCTCATCTCTGCCCGCTGCCCCTCCATCCTCCTCCCTGGGACGCTTTGCTCCTCTATCAGGCTGCGAAAAGAAAGGAGATGTTGAAATGAAATGATTGTACACAGGAATTTGGTCTGTTTGGAAAAGTATATATGTATATAGAGGGATGTTGTAAGGTCTTAAAATGACTAAGGTGTAGCTCATGTAAAATTATGTGAAACTTAAAAGTAGACAGGTAGTCTGCCTAACAATTATAGCTGTAATGTAATCTATATTATTTAAATTTTACAACCATTGTATTATAGGATGCCTATTGACAACATGCCGGAGACTAGCTAAAGCTGCTCCTTTTACTATACAGTTAAAGGGGACTGTCCACGACATTATAACCTAGCTAATAAAATAAACTAAACTGCATGCATAAGAATTGATTCGAGATAAGTAATAAGATGCATCGTTATATGCCACAAGTATCTCCACGAACCTGACAAGACAGAACATGGCAAACACCAAGGAAACTGCATCCGGACCTTTTCAATGAATCATTTGATGTGAAGTGTGTCTAGTATGTTAGCTAATAAACAAAACTGCATCAATTAACCGAACTGCCCCCCCCCCCCCAGACAGTGTACAAATGCATAACGTTATGTGTTTGTCTTATGATTTTGTATGTAAACCTTGTTTAGGCAATTATAGCTAGCACCAGTTTAACTTAGTGTCGTAGCCTCTCTATTCATTATTTGCTGCCACACAACTTAGCTAGCAAACTGTCCAGCTAGCACGCTAACTGCTAACGTTATTTATCGATAAACGAAAAACTAGAGTTACTTTGGTCTCGTGCCATGCAGCGCTACACAAAGGTAACTTTATGCAATTCACCGGCGGTTAACTAACTGACGTATACAGACACAACAAAGGAAATAACGAGACTAACTAAAGCCCGCTAACAGCCACCAGTAACGTTAACTGCTAGCAATGCTATAAACCAAGAATGAGACAAGTTAGAGTTCTCCAACATCGCTGAGCGGAATAAGATGTCTAACGTTACCTGATAATTTAGGAGCTCTCCAACATCCATGTCTCCGGGTTAAAAACCTAAACGTGAGAATGTTTTGCCCAAGCTTAGGAAGTAAATCAGAGCGTACACTAGAGTAGTTTAAGATACAGATAACAACAAGACTTCCACCATGCACATGCTTGCCGTAAACCAGTTAGGTTCCCTGTTGTCGCAAGATACTGCCGTAAATTTTTGATCACTATTTATAAACCATTAATTTATTTTTGTAAAGCTAGAAAAAAAATCAAGTGAGGCACCTAATAACGATTTCATCTTTTCATCCTTTACATTTTAATAAAAATGTTACAACATATGCACAGAGGTGCTTCAGCAAGATTTCAAATCAGAAATGTACTTATCCTGAAATATGTGTAGGTAAGTGAGTAGCCTAAGTAAGTAAATAAAGTTTATTTAGTATAGCACCTTTCACAGAGCAAGGTCACAAAGTGCTTCACAAAAGTGACATTTTTAAAATGACCATAAAACAGAAAGAAAACAAGACACAAACATATTTGTGAACAAATAACAATGTAGTTAATTTGGGCTTTCTTTCTAGTGAGGCAGACTGGATTCAGATTTTCCAGTCCAATTTTGCCTCAGAGGATACCAGCTGTCACAACTCAAATCTTGGTCTGTGACACAAGGAGGCACACGAGTATGGACAACAACAAAGCTCACATTTGCATTTGTTTACAATAGTAATTCGATGTTATACAAACCAGTCAGTGGGTCAAGTCACCATAGCAGGTAAAACAGATGTGCACAGATGTATCTCATGCAGGCAGGGGCGAAGAGGGTCCTCATATGTTAAAGGGATTCATACTATTTTCTGACAAACGTATATATTCACAAGTGTACTGTCTGAAGGGATGTTTATACTTGTAGGCCTAAGGGTTAGTACAAGGACATTTATACATGTATTTACATTAATACATGTAGGCTGCAATATAATACAAATACAGCTGTGTAATAAATATTTCTTTTGTGAAGTTTAGAATGTTCAGATTTTGTTGACACTGTGTCAGAGAAGGGTTGATTAAATACTTTGGTCATTTTTGAGGCCATTGTTTGTTGGGTTATTGTGTTCTGCATTATACAGTACAGTACAGGTGTGTAATGTTATTGTGTCCAATCTCTGTATTGGTTAACACTCAGAAATGCCATATTTCTATGTATTTTCATACTTTTTTAATGTGTCTGCAGTTTAAATAAATTAGATTCACACAGCATGTTGTGCTCAAAGTAATACAACCTGACAAAAAAAAAATGTTTTTTCCTGCAACAAAATCAGCTAATTCGTCAATCCTGAAACAAACTCCCTTAGTGATACAATTAAAATTAGACCTCATACATGGGGTGGCAGTAGCTCAGTCAGTAGGGAGTTGGGTTGCTGGTTCAAGTCCCCATACGGACCAAAGTATGGTGGTGGACTGGTAGTTGGAGAGGTGCCAGTTCACTTCCTGGGCACTGCCAAGGTGCTCTTGAGCAAGGCACCGAACCCCCAACTGCTCGGGGGCGCCTTTCCATGGGCAGCCCCCTCACTCTGACATCTCTCCATTAGTGTGTGTATAGGTACTGAGCATGTGTCTGTAATTCAGGCCTGTGTGTAATAACAACAGAATAAAAACATTGTAATTTTCCCTTGCGGGACTAATAAAGTATAAATTATTATTATTATTATTAAAATCCTGGTCTTAAGGGCTCGGTTTTGCTGTATTCATTTCAGGAGAGCTTTATGTGCCAAGCTGTCTTATTGTTTCAGACAGGCAGAAAATCACCTTTTCAATGAGCATCATTGGGAAATGTATGAGTGGTGCATGGTGTAGAAGCCTCCATTGCCACTCCAGTCTCTGACCAGTGATCTGTGACAGTAGAGCAATAGAAACACAATTTAAAAGGAAGGCCACTGCCAAACAGTCAAGCTTGACATCCCAGAAAACACAAGGGGAAAAAAAACACTTGATCAAAGGAAAGAGAGAGAAACGAAGTGGAATGGAATAAAAGGGAGCAAGAGGGGTAAAAAGAGAAATTTATATGGAAATCCTAGACAGTGAGGCAGCTTCAGATGAATAAAAAGCCTTGATTGGGCAAACTGGAGGGAGCTCTTTTTTATGACTTTGACAACTTAATTTGGATTCAAAATAATAGCTTTGTCTAATCATAAATTTAAATTATTAAATTTGTTAAGAAGTATAGAAGAGCAACTGAAACAAAACTAGATAAATGTCATCATTTTACAGTGGATTGTGGTTGTTAAGGAGAAATATGTAACATATTTACTGTATTAAATCATAAAATGACCATGATGTCTTGAGATATTAAGGAAACATGCTTATACGTATTTCTCTGACTACAATGCTAAAGCCAATGTGTTCTCCTTTGAAATTTCCATTCCGTTCTGGGACATCAGTTTTTGTTTAGGCCACCACTACCCATTTTGACAACCCAGCCGGGTTGCCAGATATGAAACACAAACCCAGCGGCTGCAGCCATAGAAGCAGCAACCAAACGAACTGGATCAGTAGATTCTACACGACCTAAATAAACCTTGGCATCTTTCTAAACAGTTGCATGACCAGAGACATGGTAAACATGTGTATACATAGCAGACGGACACACAAAGTATTGTATATTTTCATATAAACATGTCAACCAGCAACCTAGAAATCAACTCTGAATTTCCCCCTTCTGTTGCAGCTGCATTGAAGCCTTCATTATTACAAATCCTTTTTGTTCTACACAATGATTAACACATTGCACAATCCCTGAAGGAGCCAAAAGCTTTTCATACACAACTGTCTGCTTAATGACATCGCCTCATCATTTCCCTGCAGAATTATTCTGGGGCGATGCTGTAGGATCATTTCCACAGAATCATACCCCATTTCCTTTGAAACAGAACAATACAATTTCACACAAGCTGTGAGAGCTGATTGCATTAAATCACATGAGGTCAGTGTGATTGTATCATGCTGCGGAGGCCAACATAAGTGTGCTCAAAAGTCAGAGTGGCAATGCTATTATTAAAAGACAGACAGAGAGAGATGATGAGGACCAATTGCACTTATCATTTCCCCTCGCTAAGTCACGTGGTGCAATCAAATTATATTCTCTCCTCTAGGCCGCATGTCCTCTGCATGGTACTCGGTCTTTTTTGGTTTTCGATTAGCAAAAGTTGTCAATAGTACCTGGTATCTTTTTTTGGTACCACCGCAGTTCCAAGCGAGCTGAGCCGATACTAAAAGGTGGAGTTAAAACACTGCAGACAACTGATTGTGCATAAAGAATCGTCACTTGCACATTTTTTCTTTCACTCGACCCAGATAAAAAAATAAAATAAAATAAAGGCAGACTGCAAAACTACATCATACTCTACGGCCTACAATTGACAAAGTCCAGACGTTCCTCTGTTTGGTAGCCGATGAAATGATCCAGCCAGTGTCGCGTTGAAGATGATGTTACAGCAGTTCAACACGCGTTGCTATGGCAATCAGCTGAGAATCAATGAGGGGGTATTATCCGCAGTGGAAAACAAAATAGAGAAAAGCACCTGGTACCAAAAGTCGGCTGAGTTGAGTCATGCCGAAATATGCAGTGTAAATAAGGCAATATAAGATATGATTTGAGTTATGAATCCCATTTGAGCCATGTCCTCCAACAACACACAGATCAAGATAAAGTACTTATCTAGATTTTCACAACAGTGAAGAGTCAATAAGTTGTGTTGGCCATGAAGTATAATTATATTCTTTAAATAAACAAGCAACAAGCCTCTCTATAAACTCTCTACCAACCTCCCCCGCTAGGTAACCATTTGATTTGGAAAAAAGTTTAAATTAACAAAAAACTAGATTTATTCCGTCAGAGAAAAGTTAAAACCCTCTGAATGGCGCTTGACTCCTTTTTTCTGCCTAGTTTAATATGGAACTTCTTGACTGACTCCCTTGTCTGTCCATGAAGGTTTATAACAATTCCCTGTTGCAACAAAATGTATACATGGAGGAAGTACTAATGAAGGCAGTAGATTCATACCAGGGGGAAACCATAAGCCACCGGCTGAAGATTAGAGCATAAACACTTCCAAGTTGTCACTTTATTTGGTCAAGTCATTCTGAGGCTGTATGACGTCAAAACAGCATTACATTTTAAACTAATGCCCATTATCACTGCTGCACCAATTTTTTAGTGACCGTTGGGTTAACTCAGGCTTTTTTAAGGACCTGAAAGACTATTTGGCAATTCAAATTCCTAATAACTCTAATATATTTTCTCATTCTTATTCTGCTCTTCCTGTACCTTAAATGTTAAAAACATAACCGGCAAGCACTTATTTTCATTGGTTGCATAAGGAAAATCCACTTTTTTACATTGTGCTAACACAATGCAATGCAATGGGTAGATGGATACTGTACATGTTAGCATGGTGCTCTCCTAGAACACAGACAAGCTCACGCATATTTTCTGTAAATGCTTTCAAGGAAGCCAGCAAGTGTTCATTTCAAAGCGTTCCTAGACTGGAGGCTGCTGCCTTGACATCGTGACTGAGACAAAGAAGAAAAAGAGAGTGAGAGAGAAGGTGGCAAGAGGTAGGATACACACTAGACTTAAGCTATAAATGCATGTAGGAACAGTGTAGGAGGGGAGAGAAGGAGAGAGGGAGAACAAGAGATAAAGGAGGTGGAGAGTGGCAGGCAGAGATAGAGGAGGGGAAAGCACATTAATATTATCTCCATTATGAATATGATGGCTGTGGTGTGCTGGCAAACCAGGGGTAGCTAATAGGAGCAGCCTGCACACACACACACACACACACACACACACACACACACACACTGTTCTTTGCGGGGTGGAAAATCCTCTGAAACACAATTTAGAACAAGATGTGATACAAAAACTCTCCAATGAAACTGATACTGATAAAAGTGTTTTACGTGGATTAGCAGCTCCTTATAGGCATGAAAAATAATTAACTTAATTAATTAATCTGCTCACCCCCGTGTATAGTAAGCGGAAACCCGGTTTAAAGTCACAGCCACCAAACAGGAAGCTTCTATTTCAATTGCATCTTAAGAATGTTTATGGTCTTGAAGAGCTCAGAATTCAACAGCAGACTGACACAAAGACAAAAGAAAAATTGAGGTTGGAGTCGTCATTTGTATAAAGCTGTGTACTTGTTTAATTCCCAGTGGAGAATAAGACATTGTCATATTAATAGACACAGATCTTACAATTCAGAGGAACTACTGTTTGTTTGCTTGCACTAAGAGAAGCTTTCTGTAATCTGCCTTCAATGAATTAGTCACATAGGAGTTTTTCCTTCTGATCTGAATCAGGAGTCTAAGAATAGAGAGGGTTATACTTATTCTTTGTCACACACCAACACCCTTCTAAATCCCTGCATTGAACTTTCTTGTGCAGACAAAAGTTGATGTTTACATTCAGTGTTACTAACCAAAAACACAATGTGTGTATCCTTGAGGTCTAAAATATTGTGTCAAGTGCACTTCCCTCCTCCTAAAACATTTCCAAAACTGATTGAGGGAAATTGTGTCTTTGTAAATTATAGAGTGTGATCTAGACCTACTCTAGCTGTAAAGTGTCCTGAGATAACTCCTGTTGTCATTTGACAATATAAATAAAATTGAATTGAATTGAATCGGTTAATCTTGTAGGGACCAGCTTTTTGTCCACAAATAGAAGGTGACACCCAACAACAAAACTCTGTTCTTTTCAATGTATTATGAGTTAATAGAAGTGTGGGTTGAGCTCATGGAAACAGATGTGAGATGTCAGCATGAGCACTGAGCTAACAGCTGGGAGCTTGCACTAGAGTGGGAAAAACACAGTGTTTGGGTATTTGTAATACACCTCGAAGGTGTGACCACAACAGGGACAATAATAACCTGCACCAGACACACTGAAGTGCCTTGCTCGAGGACACTTGACTGGCAGATGTGGTGGAAGCAGAGCGCTCACCATTCAGTCCCCCGCACCCTCCACTAGAGATTTGAGCCATTAGTAAACATGTAGCATCTAAGCATGTTGAGATATTCAGCATTTGATCACAAGCTCTACTACTTATCAGCTTTATTGCTATCAGGATACTACTGCACCAGTGCATTTCATTTATTTCTCTGAAGGGTGTGTGCATGATGTCACCTCCCCTATCCCAGACACCCTGAGGTGGCCTAAATAGTTAATGTAAAGACACTCCAATCCACATAAAGCCAACTAAAGACAGAAATAAAACAAATCAAACTGCCAACAGGTGGCTCTGATTGTAAAATACTTGTAAAAAAAAAAAAAAAAGGGGACACCTGTGGTTGAACAACAAGCAAGATGAGATGTTTACTGTCAGTTTTGAAGGACGTAAAGGGCACAATCTGCATTTGAGCGAGGGAAAGAGAAATCCAATTTCACTGTGTATACTGCAGTCGCATTTTAATGTCAGGCATAAATGTACTCCAGCTGAATCATATCCCGAAGCAAACTGGATGTGAGATAAATGTTAAATTGGCTATAAGTAAAACTGTTCTTTTTTTAACTTCGTTCGGTGTTTCACTATGGGAATCAGACAGGTCGAACTGTGCTAGGGCCACGCCCCCTCATATAATCACAGTCGACCAGCTCCTTACAAATCATTCTCGCTTTCTTCCCGTGAAGAAACTATACTAAGCTCCCTCAGCGCTTCTAGGCTAGCTTGGTTAGTTATCTGATAAACAGTTCACAGACGGACCGTTAAGGACTACGTTGCCGAACGCAGTTCCCAACCCAGTCTGGCTTTGCTGAGTAAGTACTTCGCAAAAAGTTTTTACCTTGTGGTTACACAGTTTGAAAGCAGTGTCTGCGTCAAGGCGAACTGCTCTTCTGTCGGATAGTCGGTATTTGTTTATCGGTTGCTTAGCTGTGTAACTTTTTTACCCTCTGGCTAACTCGTCACGGCGAGCCTCCCTGGGTTTGGTTAGCATTAGTTTGTTAGCTGGACCGGGGTGAGCTAGCGTGTTAAGATGGGCTAACTCTTTCGGTACACGGTTAACGTTAACTCGGGCTAAACCCTGTGTGCTAATCTCAACGACAGGCTAACGTGTCACAACGCGCCTGCTAAGGTTGTATATTTACGCCGTTTTTCTTCCTTTCCAGTCACCATGTCCTCGGCAGCGGCCCCCGCCAAAGGGTCGGAACCGAAGGCTAGTGAGGCTGTATCCCACCTGTGCCCCACGTCATGTGGGGCATCCATCTCGGGCAGGGACCCTCACCCGATGTGCACAGCCTGCATGGGCGCTAAACACGCTCAGGCAGCGCTGGCTGACCCTCAGTTGTGCACCCACAAAGAAAGCAGAGGTCATGGACGCAACATACGACCCCACCAAAGGTCTGCTTGGCCCAGCACTAGAGAAAATGAGAGAGGCCAGCACCCTCAGAAAACAGGAGGGTGAAGCCTTTGACCTTTGCCTGCCCCGAAAACACCCCCCTTGCCCCCAGCAGGGACAGAGAGGTGGCTTTTCTGCAGCAGCAGCCTGAGAGGTCATTCCACAAGGGGCATGGCCACTTCATGGGCCCTTTTCAGGGGTTTGTCAGTGAAGGAAATTTGTGCGGCGGCTAGCTGGGCTATGCCTCACACTTTTGTGAGGTTTTACAGGCTGGATGTTTCCGGACCGTCCTTTGCACAGGCTGTGCTGGAGGCTACGGCGCCGGGGTCAGTGTGACTCCCGGTTCAATATAATTTTGGCTTCGGGAGATTCATGCAATCTAGTGGTCTATATCTCCCATAGTGAAACACCGAACGAAGTTAGAAAAAGAACTTTAGGTTACTTAATGTAACCCCGGTTCTTTGATAACAGAGTGAGGTGTTTCACCAACACGTCCCTCCTTGCAGAGACACGGAAAGAAACCTATCTGGAATGATTTGTAAGGAGCTGGTCGACGGTGATTATATGAGGGGGCGTGGCCCTAGCACAGTTCGACCTGTCACGGACAGACGTGGTGCCATTGGAGCTTCCATAGTTGGTCACGCCGAGGCGATTCCCATAGTGAAACACCTCACTCTGTTATCAAAGAACCAGGGTTACATTAAGTAACCTAAAGTTACTGCCTCGTAGCACAAAACGACCCTAATATATCGGCACAGCTTTGAGAAAGGCCTCTGCTGTAATTAGTAAGCTTATTTGTCTTTTTAGTGACATTTACAGGCCACTGTAGCTCAAAGGGACAGGAGATGGGGTCAGACACTTGTGCTACAGTTCATGGGATTTCTTCTTGCAGTTACTTATTGTATCTGACAACACCGATCATTTAAGGTCAAAGATTATATAACTACAGGTATAAGGAGAGTTGGTGTCCGTCTGCATGTCATCCTGTCAGTCTGTCTCTCTGTCCATGTAATCCTTACCTACAGTCCTCTGCAGTGGCGAGCCACAGGAGGTTGGCCTCTCTCTGTATGAGTCTGATCCCCACCGCCTGTGAAGTCAAATGTTGACAGAGAATCACAAACCACATCAGAATACTAAAGAGGCCAGAGAGTGCCGTTATGTGAAAGAGCAAGAGAGCCAAAGAGAGCAAGAGTTTGTTTGGTGTGTGTGTGTGTGTGTGTGTGTGTGTGTGTGTGTGTGTGTGTGTGTGTGTGTGTGTGTGTGTGTGTGTGTGTGTGTGTCCTCATATTCCTGCACTGTAAAAATTACAAGCTTGGCAAAAGCTTGTAATATGTAGCAAGAATTATCACCTTCACTTCTGAGTATTTTTGTGAAACTATACTGCTGCTCATTCTCTGGAATATCACTAGTTTCACTTCAAATTACCTTTTTCAGGGAATAATCATAAAGTCTCCAGACAAAGACAGTACACAACTCCAAGACAGTATCTATTTTTTATTTATTTTTTTGAAGCAAATGTACTGAAACAATTCACATTATGCCAGGAGTCTGCAGTAGAGTGAGTTGACTGAAACTATCTTAAAATGAGGCTGATGAGAATTGATAGCAAATCAAATCTCTTGCCAAGCTTGTCATTTTTTTTTTTTTTGCAGTGCATGCTATTATTCTTTTGTGCCTGGCAGAGCGAGTGTGCCCGTGTGAAGAAAGAGAATAGGAGAGTAAAGGAGATAGAGATAGAGATGAAAGGCCAGTGTTGACTATAGCGGCCGGCCTGCACGGCTCTGTGGTTTCTGAAGGGTGTCTTGGCCTTTCATGCAAATGAGCATTGCATCTTATCAGCTCTTCATGACACCCAAGTCCAAATAATGAATACTGGCAATAGTGGTCGGGTGCGCCTGGTTTGATCTGTCAAGCACATTGAAACCTCTGGAATAAAAAGCACCCGGAGTCGCAATGAGAGTCAGACTTAATGAAGTGTGTGCACCATCAACTGAAGAGTGGTAATCTTTGTCCATAAGGATTTAGCATGTATCAACAGTATTTTCAGTTCAGTTTCATTTTCTCCGGTGTAAATTTAACGAACCCTCAAGTGAACACTACAATATGATCATGTGAATTACTAACAGCACAGCATTAGACCAACTGTATATACCGTATGTCTAAGTTGTTCCCTTTGTAAATCTGATAATGATGAAGTGCTAATCACGCACACACGCACATCTGCTCTGCTGTAATTGCTGCATTTATCCTTATGATTCATATTTTTGTTTATTTTATAAAATAAAGGGGATTTGTTCTTGTCTATTTTGAATATTAAAAAATGGAGATTGATTGATTTCAAAAATACAGTTGTCAGCACAACACTTTGCAGTTGAATTATGTATTGTTTTTTTTTTTAGTTATTTAGGGAGACTCTAGTGTACAATATAATTAGCAGCTCATTTACATTTTACATTTTTCTGTTAACATTCTAACAGGAATTTGAGCTGTTCTTGTCACAATAGGATCTAGTTTACTGTGAACTACAGCAATCAGCATGTTTCTGCAGCAGAAAACACAACATAGCTGTGCCTGGAGACATTATATCTGAGGGAACCTGATTTGCACCTTCAAGAGAACATCTCTTTGTTGTTGTTTTAGCAAAGATGTGTAAAATCAAAAATGATTAACCTTATTTATATTAGTACTCAAACCAATATTTTAGTAGTGGTGGCCACAGACTTAATGTGACAGGGACAGAGAGGGCATTACCCTCAAGGCCAACACCTTAGGACACCTGTTTAACAGAGCAGTCAGAAGTATCCATGGTAACTCAGGTTGAATGTGAGCATTGTGAGCTTAGCCTGCTCGCTAATTAACTTGTTGTCCTACATGCTTTTCTTGTCGACTCAAGTTTTAATGGAGATTTT
This sequence comes from Sander lucioperca, assembly GCF_008315115.2. Lineage (NCBI taxonomy): Eukaryota > Metazoa > Chordata > Actinopteri > Perciformes > Percidae > Sander > Sander lucioperca. Next base: position 13,483,661 of record NC_050184.1, read on the forward strand.
TGTGTGATGCAGAGTGATTTAGCTGAACATCACAGCAGTAAAAAGAGACACCAGATGTGTGTCATGGATTGAAAATATATCTCAATAAAGACATTTTATCCACAGTGTCGACATAGTACAGAGCCTTTACTCTTAGTTGGTCTAAGACACTTATGAAGACACTCATGTCTTGTTTTTTTTTCCTGCTGTTTAATCTCCCGCACCATCTTTTGCATTATCTTATATAGAATGCTCTTTTTGTTGTGCTTTCTATGTTCTGCTGTCTTCCTGCTGTAGTCATCCATTATGGCAATCATTTAACCTTAACCTTATCTTGAGATCACATTGATTTTCTTGCCGGTGTTATTGCTATTAAAACACTAGTATGTGAGGACATTAAGTCAATGCCAGTGTCATTTTTGGCGTGAGAGGATGTTTGTGTGTTTTCCCTCCCGGGCACCTCTTCTCCTGTGACATTATCCAAATTCAGGAGTTTGTTTACCGACAGAAGAAGCGTGGGTTTGAAAATGACTGAGTCATTGCTTTGCCCTGCTGACGAAGTGAGCAGATTGGAAATGGGAAGGTTAATGAGATTTTTACAAAGTGTCTGTCTAGTGGTTTGAACTCAGATTAAATTGACACACTCTGATTAAAATTAATTGACCTGTGAAATGAGTGTGTCCCTCAACAGTTAAGGATTGATGGGTATCGCAGAGGGGTCGAAAGGGAAGAAGACAGTGATGAAAAAAAAGGAAAATGAACTTAGTTTGGATGGATGTAAAGGAGAGATATGTGGTAAGAAGACAGCTCATACGCCTGACTAATGATTAAAGAGGAGAGTACTCTGGCATGCAGAGCTAAACATCAGCATGCTAAATTACTCACAATGACTATGCTAACAGGCTTACTGTATGTTAAGCAGGCTTAGTGTTTTCCATGTTCACCATCTTAGTTTAGTATGTTAGCATGCTGACATTATAACCTGATGGAGGCGCTAGAGGAAACGTCAGAGTCTATGATTCCTTAGAGTTTTCTCTCCAAAACTATCTAACTATGGGAATGAAATATACACTAAACTACAAATTTGGCCCAGAAATGGAACATACAACAAATGACTGTTTTTGTGACTGTGTTGAGTGCAGAGAC